>NC_041406.2:141329434-141629434 GCF_900747795.2 Erpetoichthys calabaricus
CACTTAGCCACATAAAATGAAAGCTGGGCACCGCGCGTTGGATGTGAATGACCGTCGAGATGAAATCTGAAACGTTGTTTTAGGCCGCCTTATAAGATCAACGCCTTCAAAGCTGCGAAGTTGCTTTCAACTTTTAGTTCCCATGGAAACCTGTCATAACTGTATCTTCATCATTGTAATGGGTTTCTATGGAAATAATGGATTTTCTGTGTGAAGATGGCTTTCTCTAATTAATATGCCAACCATTGCAAAAAAAATAAAATGTTGGGATTTCGGTCAAGTGTTTTTTATCCAATTGATGTTTGTAATAAAAACAAACAAAAAAATATCTACGTATTTCTGTTCCGCTTAGATGAGTAAACTGACAATTCTGTAACTGGGATGTCACTTTCCACGTTGAGGGAGCACAGTCTCTCTCCGAAGAACGAAGAGCCTACTCTGCCATTTCTTCTATAGTTCCTCTGTGTTCTGAGAGCAGTCCAACCGGTCATTGATGTGGACCCCTAAATACGTGTACAGTCGTGGCCAAAAGTTTAGAGAATGACCCAAGTGTTGGTTTTCACAAAGTTTGCTGCTTCAGTGTTTTTAGATCTTCTTGTCAGATGTTTCTCTGGTATACTGAAGTAGAATTACAAGCAGTTCAGAAGTTTCAAAGACTTTTATTGACAATGACATGAAGTTTGTGCAAATATTCCATATTTGCAGTGTTTTTGGTTGTCCACCCACCTCTTGAGAATTTAACCACAAGCTCTCAATGGAGAGCTTCCTGGCCATGGACCCATAGTTTTGTTCACCAAGCCACTTAGTTATCACGTTTGCCTTATCGCAGGTTGCTCCATCATGCTGGAAAAGGCATCGTTGGTCACCAAGCTGTTGTTGGATGGTTGGGAGAAGTTGCTCTCAGAGGATATTTTGGTCCCATTCTTTATTCAGGGCTGTGTTCTTAGGCCAAACTGTGAGTGAGAACCAACCCCACATGACCTGAATGGCCTCAGTATGCTTTATTGTTGGCCCGACACAGGACTGATGGTAGCACCGCTCACCTTTTTTCTTTTTTCTGGATGCCCCAAACAGTCAGAAAGGGGGATTCATCAGAGAAAATGGCTTGACCTCAGCAGTCCAATCCCAGAATATCAGTCTGTCCCTGATGTTTTTCTTGTCGTCTTTGCTGCCCTTCTTGACACCCACCAGGCAATCCTCCAAAAGTCTTCGCCTCACTCCCACCTTCCTGCTGCCATTCCCGACAAAGCTCTGCACTGTTGGTGCCCCCCCGATCCCGAGCCATGAATAAAGAATGGGACCAAAACATCCTCCGAGAACAACTACTCCCAGTTTGGTGACCAACAATGCCTTTTCCAGCAAGATGGAGCACCGGCCGTAAGGCAAAAATGAGAACTAAGTGGCTCGGGGATCAAAACATTGCCAGGAAACTCCCCAGACCTTAATATCATTGAGAACTTGTAGTCAATCCTCAAGAGGCGGGTGGACAAACACAACCCCACCATTTCTGACAAACTCCAAGCATTGATTATAATTATCCAAGAATGGGCTGCCATCAGTCAGGGTTTGGCCCAGAAGTTGATTGACAGACAGCGTCCCAGGGTGAATTGCAGAGGTCTTGAAAAAGAAAGAAGGGCCAACACTGCAAATATGGACTCTCTGCATAAACCTCATGTCATTGTCAAACTTCTGAAATGCTTGTAATTCTACTTTAGTACACCTCAGAAACATCTGACATAAAGATCTAAAAACACTGAAGCAGCAAACTTTTTGTGAAAACCAACACTTGGGTCATTCTCAAAACTTCTGGCCACGACTGTAGGTGTGCACCACCTGAACCGTGACTGAGTGCAGAGGCTCTTCGGCATGGTGAAAGTCAATAAGCACTTCCTTGATTTTTGCTGATGTTGAGTTGAAGACAATCCTCAAAGTCCTCTCCTCCTCCAAAGCATAGAATCATCTTGAGAATTTGTGCAAGTGACATGACCTGCTGTGATGTTTCTAGTCAGAAGATGCACAGAGCGAAGACAGAAGCAGACAGGCCTGTTCCTTGTGGTTCTCTAGTGTTGCTCACACAGTCTTTGAGCCTCCCAAACTGCAGTCTGCCCCACCGATAGACAATTGGAAGAAGGAGCCCATCCAACCTGAGAAGAACTGCAGAAGAGTGGGCCAAACATCAGGTCGAGAAGTGTAGAAATGCCACTCAGTGCTACGGAAAGCTCTTGATACCAGTTATTGCCTACAAAGGCTGTTGCGCATATACTGGATTAAGGGGACCCAATACTTCTCAGTTTCATTTCTTGAATTATTTAGAATAATCAGTCGTAAATCAGCCGCTAAGTTTCTGTTCTACTAACTGTGATGTAAAGAACTGTAGATAGCAGATCCTTGTCAGTTCCAGCTCCGTTCAGAGAAAGTTCTGTGAAAGGGCCACCATAGTTTTCAGCCTCGCCTGTAATGCGGCACAAAATGTAGTTTTATATAAACCTGCATGGAGCAAAGCCCGCTGGTGCTGCCTGTGGCGGTCTTCAGGGAGGAGGCCCAGGAACAGAACTAAGACGCCCTGAAGGGTTTACGTCTCTCAGCCGGCCTAGAAGAGCCACATGCTAGAGCTAGGGTGGTCTTTTCAGCTTGGCACGTAGCCACTGTGAGCCTTATCGCAACACAGAATGCAGTATGTGACGAGTGAGTATGCGGGGCACGCGTTTTTCGTTTTGGTTGGCTGAAACACCTCATTGTTTCTTCATTTTTTTCTTTTTATTGTAAGAGTACTGTGTGTCTTTATCAGATATGCCTTCACTTGAAGCCTTTCAGTTATATAATATAAAAAAAGATGGCCAAAAAAAAAGGCTCTCTTCATGCTTGGTGACACTAAATTGAAGTATAGTGTGTACTCACTTATATTGAAGTAACGTTCTCGGAGGCATTTTTAAAGGAAGACTTCCCGGCTAGTAATGAAGCTCGTTCCTCTCTGCTGCCATTGCTCATATCCTGAGCCCGTCCCTCGTTGGGCTTGTGTAATGTAATGGGGGAGTCATTCCACCCCGAACTTATAATGCTCCATTATTAACTTAGAAGAAAGTCACTCAAAAAACGAGTTTAATATTTTTCTTTTTGAAATGTATTCCGTTTTTGAATATACAAAATGTAACGCTAATCCGTGTGTCGTAGCTTTAAAATAATAATAATAATAATAATAATGCGCTGGCTGAGCTACATGCAGATATCTTTCATATTAAAGAGATTATTTGTTTAGCGTCACTACTTTCATATCGGGCTTGTAAGAGGCTGCACGGGGAATGAAGGCATCTGTATCCTGGATGAAAAATTTTGTTTAAACAATTTAGCCCAGTGTATGTTTTATTACTTATGTTCCTTTCCATCTTGGTGGCAAATATCGGTGCTAAAATTGAAAAGATAAGGAAGCTCCTTGGAGGATTTTTGACTTGAGTTGATATTAGTGCAGCAAGGTGAGTGCTGATGTCTGGATCTGCGTCCCGATCTGTAACTCTGTTTCTGCAGATTTAAATTGCAGTGTGTGTGCGTCTTGTTTTTAAGAATAGAAAAGCTGCACTTGTTAAGGGCTCAGGTTCGACTCAAAAAGAACATCTAGAGATGGAGATCATGGACGGCCTTGTGTGGATTCCCTCCGAGATCTGTGGCTCATTTTCCTTTTAATGACTCTTCAACTCCATTTCTTTAATGGTTTCATTTAAATGACTTTTTGGGTTTTGAAAATTTCAATTTTGTAGCGTCTTGTATCCATCTGTTGTTGCTTTTCGTATTGATCTGTTACTATTGCAGTGAAAATGCCTGTGAAACTAACACCACCATTAAAAAAAAATTGCCCACTTGCACACCGTTTGCCGTTGTGTTAACGGAATCCTCCCATCTTATATGTTACGTACCCCACATGTGTTGTAGTGATGACTTGAGAACTTTTTCTCTCATCTTTTCATGGAGAATGGAGATTCAAAAAGGTTTAATAGAATGTTGGCCTACTGTATAGTGACCAATGCTGGACAACAGCAAACAAAAGAAAAAAGGTTAAAGGTTAATTCCATGCTGAACAGGAAAGGAAGTTTTGGGTATGTAGCGTTCATCAGGTGTGCAGCTGAAAAGGAAAGAGCAGAAAACGTTATGTAGGAGAGAAGAAAGCCAAGGAAGATGAACCTAGAAGAGGTGAGATTAGGTGAGAAATAGCAGCCATTGGAGAAGATGAAGAGGGAGAGGTTAAAAACTGAGTCGGCCATTAATACCTGGAGGAATACACCCATCAGCCACAACATTGAAACCCACCTGCCTGATTATTGTGAAGGTCCCCCTTGTGCTGACCCATCGAGGCATGGACTCTGAAGGTGTCCTCTGGTTGCTGGCACCAAGATGTTAGCAGCAGATCTTTTAAATCCTGTAAGTTGTGAAGTGGGCTGTCTTGTTTTTCCATCACATCCCACAGACACTTGATTGGGTTGTTGTCACCGTGACCTTTTTGTCATGCTCCTCAAACATTTTTTTTTCCAGTGTGGCAGAACCCATTATCCTACCAAGAGAGGCCAGTGCCATCTGGGAGTAACATTGCCATCAAAGATTGTATGTGGTCTGCCACAATCTCTTCAGATAGGATCTGGAGCATAAGGTGGCACCAACATAATCATCGATATATGTTTTGTTCAGGTCCCATACAAAGCCTAAGTAGGAAGAAAAGAAGCGCTCTTCTACCCAGCATTCCAAGGTGTTGGCATAGCTAGGTTCCGTTCTAATACCCACTGCAGCTCCACTGACCTGCTGAAAAAAAGATGTTATCCAAAGAGACAGCATTGAGGGTAAGAAGCAGTTCTGCCAGTCTGATGAGGGTATCTGCAAGATGATCTTGGACTAGACGTCTGCCCAGGCAGTGAGACCTTCATCGTGAGTAATGACTGTGATATTCGTGGTAAGGAGCATCAAACAACTGGAGAGCATGGTTAGCATCTTTGATGTATAAAGGGAGACCTTCAACCAGTGGTCTCGTAAGACTGTTGAGGAAAGCTGAAATATGAGTAGTAGGACGGTTGCATCAAAAAACAACAGGGTGTCAAACAATAGCAAACAGTATCAAAATATCCATTGAAAAAAAAAAAACACAATTGTCAT
The DNA here is from genome assembly GCF_900747795.2 of Erpetoichthys calabaricus. Taxonomy (NCBI): domain Eukaryota; kingdom Metazoa; phylum Chordata; class Cladistia; order Polypteriformes; family Polypteridae; genus Erpetoichthys; species Erpetoichthys calabaricus. Next base: position 141,334,568 of record NC_041406.2, read on the forward strand.
AATTGACATGTCAGGTATCCAGCTGTGTGCTCACTACGGACCAAACGCATACAGTTTCTGCTAAAATAATGTTAACCTAGGCAACGCCCGCCGTAGCATATGGCGGTGTATGTCGCAGTGAAAGTGCATTGCCTTCGTCAACCGTTTTTGTCAAGAAATAACCCACTGATAGGAACAGGCAGTTGCCGGTTCCCAGAATAGAGATGATGTTGAACAAAAACCCATCGACAGAGAAGATACTGTTGTTCATTTTATAACAAAGGCTTAGGAAACAACCGTTGCAGTATAACGAAAATATGAAGGAGCGAAACCAATGCCAATGGTCAACAGAATACATTTCTGTAGCAGGCTACGGAAAAGACTCCCAGGCGCACACATGGCTGAAGTGAAAGGTCACACGGTCAGGCTAGATATAGGGCGGTGACGTGACACCAATGGGGTCATGAGAGAGGAGCGGGGAACGCCATAGTCCGAAGAAGGAATAGGAATTGAGAAAAGCGGCGTGCGGGTGTATGTGAGGCCTCAGGCAGCGTGGAGAAGGGTTTGGAAGAGCAGGAATAGGAATCGAGAAATGGCGTGTCGGCTGCATGTACGCGGGACCGCTTTTGAACAGGAAGCAGGATGAACCAGAAGAGAAATGTATATGAGATGCTATAGGAAAAAATCAGCACTGGGGAAAAAACAAAAAACGCAGTTCACGTAGGACTGAGCTTTTGAATTGAAGACAGGACTCCTGACCAATGGATTGAAGATTTTCAATATTGGAGGTGACCTGCAACCTTTGACATCTGCAATTTAAGATGGTGTGACATACCTCTTCCATTAATGCATGACTTTATTGCCAAAAAAAAAAAAAAAATCTTAATTTCTGAGTTGAAATTTTCTTGTGCGTAGGGTCGCTTGCAGATTTGATGTGCAATATTGGATTTGCACAACTAGGATCAAAGGGTTTATCTGTCTTATTTCAGCCTTCTGAGACTCTTCTGTGCATATTGTGGACACCCAGGCGTTTATATTCCAGTTGAGTTTGAGTCTTTGCTGAGTAAAAGTCAAAAGTTCTTGATACAGAAAAGCAAATGAAACTAATTCCCAGTGGAAACACCGCGTTTACTCCTTATATCGCGTATAAAGAAGTATTAATTGCTTAAATGTGTTATTTAATCATACAAGGAGTGATGTAAGCATGCAAGTTTATACGGTGCCCTCCACAATGCTTGGGACAAAGACCCGTTTTTTCTTTGATTTCCTTCTCCTCCCCACTGTTTTAACAAGTCAAACAATTCAGATGGGATTCAAGTGCACATTGTAGACTTTCATTTAAGGGGGTTTGCAGATATTTCGGTCACTCAATACAAGGGCACCATAGTGTTTGGGACGCAGCAATGGCAGGTCATACAGTATTTAGGATTTTGTCACCTATCCCTCACATTCAATGACTGCTTGAAGTCTGCGATTCATAGACATCACCCAGCACTGAGGGTCTTCTCTGGTGATGCTCTGCCAAGCCTCCAATGCAGCCAGCTTCAGCACCTGCTTGTTTCAGGGGACTTTATGCCCTTAAGTTTTCTGTTCAGCAAATGGAAGGCCTGCTCAATTGGATTGGAATGGGGTGACTGGCTTGGCCATTCCAGAATTTTCCATTTATTTTTTCCATCCATCCATTTTCCAACCCGCTGAATCCGAACACAGGGTCACGGGGGTCTGCTGGAGCCAATCCCAGCCAACACAGGGCGCAAGGCAGGGAACCAATCCCGGGCAGGGCGCCAACCCACAGCAGGACACACACACAAACACACCCACACACCAAGCACACACTAGGGCCAATTTAGAAACGCCAATCGACCTAACCTGCATGTCTTTGGACTGTGGGAGGAAACCCACGCAGACACGGGGAGAACATGCAAACTCCACGCAGGGAGGACCTGGGAAGCGAACCCGGGTCTCCTTACTGCGTGGCAGCAGCGCTACCACTGCACCACTGTGCCACCCTACATTTATTTTTTAGCTCTCCTAAACTCCAGTCTTGCCTCGGCAGTATGTCTAGGGTCATTTTCTTGTTTTAGGATGAAGCGCTCTCCAGTAAGTTTAGAGGCATCTACTTGAACCTGAGCAGATCAGATGTTTCTGTGCACCTTGGAATTCATTATGCCATCTGCAGTTCCATCATCAATGGAAGAGAAGTGTGCCAGGACCTGTGGCAGCCGTACATGCCCAAGGCTTAATACCCCAGTGCCTTGTTAAACAGATGAGGTGGTCTGCTCTGGATCCTGGACGGTCTCCATACTTTGCTCTCACCATCTTTGTCTCGTCTGTCTGTCCTTTTCCCAGAATTCTGTAGACTCTGTGAAGTCTTTTTTCACAAATCTGGCCATCCTGTTTTTGTGGTTTGCATCTTGCAGTGTGGCCTCTTCGGCTGAAAGTCTTCTCTGACAAACACACACACACATCTGCCTCCTGAAGACTGTTTCTGATCTGTTGGACTGGCGTTGAGGGATTTTTCTTTTCCACAGTGAGGATTCTTCTGTCCTCAGCAGTTGGAAGTCTTCCTTGGTCTAGCAGCCCCTTTGTGATTCCTGAGCTCACCATTGTCTTCTTTCTTCTTCATGAAATTCCAGATAGTTCATTTTGGTCATCCTAAGGTTTTTTACGATGTCTCCAATGCTTTGATTCGTGTTTTTCAGCCTCATAATGGCTTCTTTGTCATTCACTGGCACGGCTCTTGTCTTCACGCTGAACAGTGGCAACTACAGACTCCAAAGGGTAGACGCAGGCCGAGGTGCCTTATGAAGCCACGAAACCCACAAACACCTGTGACGCCAATTCCCCCAAATATTGTGGGCACTGTATTGTCAGTGTGGCATGGTGCACTGATGCCTCGCAGTACGGAGACCCGGGTTCACTTCCCGGGTAACTCCCTGCGTGGAGTTTGCATGTTCTCCCCGTGTCTGGACTGTGGGAGGAAACCCACACAAAGACATGCAGGTTAGGTGCATTGGCGATCCTAAATTGTCCCTAGTGTGTGCTCGGTGTGTGTGTGTGTGCGCGCCCTGTGGTGGGCTGGCGCCCTGCCCTGGGGGTTTGTTTCCTGCCTTGCGCCCTGTGTTGGCGAGGATTGGCTCCAGCAGACCCCCGTGACCCTGTGTGTTAGGATATAGCAGGTTGGATAATGGATGGATGTATTCTCAGTCCAGAAATGTAACCGCACTTCCTTTTTTAAAATTTTAACCACAAACTACAAAGTGCATCGATTCAGTTAACGGACAGTTAAGACGGACTGGGATTAAAGATTTTTTTTTTATTATTATTCAATGACAGGGCACTGCTAATCAATTTGAAGTAAGCACTGAATTAATTTGCATCATAGTCTTTGAATAATTACAGTTTAGCTAATCAATTTGTTTCAAAAGAGTCCTGAGAATGTGCATTTTCAAGGGGGGGTCAGCTGCCGGCCGTTTCATCTTTCACTTCTCTAGCTGAAGGTTTTAAAATGAAAAACTTGGCCGTTTTCTTTGCGCTCCTGTGTGTAATTGTGTGAAAGTCGTGTGCCGTAAAGCAACTCGCTTTGAGGAGGCTTTATACATGTAAGTTTGCAAACATTTTCTACTTGCACTTTAATTACCGGGAAAGCAGAAAGACACACACACACACACACACACACTGCCCAGCATTCAAAAAATTGCATTAAGTTTGCTGCTTTTATTGAATTGCCTCAGGAAGTTCTCACTGACAGGTTATAAAAAAAAAAAATAATAATAATGCTCTGAATTTAAAGGTAACCTTTGTCTTTATTTATTTATTTCTCCTCCTGCTGTTTTTAAAGTCGACATTTGCTGCTAGGCTTTTAAATATTGTGCAGGGGAAGAGAAATGCCGCTGTTTGTTCTAAGGCCCAGTGAGTAGTTAAATACTAATGAGAGACATGGTTACCTTATTTAAAAAAAAAGACTCTAACAATGTAATTACTGTTTGTAGAGCCCCTCCGTGTGTTAGTGGTGAGAGACACGGACGGCCTTGAAGGTTAGAGCCCCGATACATTTGAAATCTTTTCTGTTTCTTCATTTGTTTGGTCTGTTGCACTGTTGTTTCCTCATTGAGGATAAAGCGGCGTCGTGACTGCTGAGCTGTACCCGCCACGCTGTGTCTGAGAGAGAGGAGCCTGTCAGACCTTCTCCCGTCTCACTTTCATTTCTCACATCCATACTCTTGTGCCGTACGGTTTCGCCTGCGCCTCAAAGAGCCAGTGCAAGTGTAAACACTCTCCGAAAGAGGTGGACGCTAGGAGGGTGGAGGAATTGTATTTTTCATGATCTGTTTGAAATGAGGTGTTCATAGCCTGGCTTGTTTATTGAGGCTTTTCTGCTCCCAAGGGCCAAGAAGCCAGAATGTTATAAAGCACTCCGCTCCCTGGGGACGTCGGGACGTAATCTATCTAGAGGATCAATATGGCAACTGTTTCAAAATTCTAAACAGAATTTGCTTTGATCCTTGGCGCCTGACTTCACAGGTGCACGCCTGGGCTTTTTGTGTTTAATGTAGTTGTGTATATTGCTTTGTGCTTCTATAGAAAATAAATGATGCCGTATCTAGCCTGTCATCCACTTGAAAACTGAAATTAGACAGTATGTGCGATAAAATAGACAAACACTTCTTTGATTTTTTTTTTCTTTCTGTTTTTCTTGAAATAATATTCAGGAATTTTCCAGCATCCTTAATGGTGGAAATCTTCTGTTTTTATCTGTTCTGCAACCCTTTTCTAACAGCAGAGTGTCAAATAATAAACAGGCTCTATTGTAAGATACGTATGATGAAGTATCAAGTGTATCACCAACAACCAGCTTAAGTAGTTCATGAGCACGAATGATCGATCAGTCTTAAACAACGCTTCCCAACTTGTGGCCCACAGTCGACTCTAGATGTCGATCACGCTTGATTCACTGTGGCAGAAATCACAGGTGGATCGCTGCCAACCCCGGAGAAAACGGTGGTAGAGATAAATTGGAAACTGTTAACCTAAATATATAAATGATATAAAAATAATCAACCCGAAGAATCGGGCGGGAGGAAGCTTGTCCATTGTGTCTTTTATTTCTCATCGTGAAGAGGGATACACTGCATCATCACAGCGGCCTGTGATTGAATGGTCACAAAGTAAAGACAGAGAGCAATATTTGTAGGTAACTGAATTTAAATAGCAGAGCTGAATTAATGCTTACGTATTCATCTCATGTTTACTCTGATTGGTTCGTTGGCTTGCACTGTCTGAATATAAAGAAAAAATTACCACTGGCTTCATGCTTGGTTTTAGATTCATGCTGACCGATAATAATAATAATAACTTTATTTATACAGCACTTTATCAGACATTTATGAGAGGGTAACCAGAAATAACTGGAATCTGTCACGCAATCTCGACTTAGTTGCAGATTTTGCTGCTAGGTGTGGTATACTTACAGTATTCTGTGTCAGTCTAACAAGTGCTGTTGCTCTGTGTCATTCGTACGCCATTCCATGTCGGTTTCTCTTGGTGCTTTTTAAACGTGTTCTGCGATTTTTGTGATGGGTGATCATAAAGAACAGTGAATCTGCGTTAAATTTTGTTTTCTCTTAGGGAATACAGCTGCTGAAACTGTAGTGATGCTTGAAACTGCTTTTAAGAAGGAAGCTTTAAGTAAAACACAGGATGAATCTGTGGTAAAGATAAATTGCAAACTGTTAACCTAATGATATAAATGATATAAAAATAATCAACCCAAAGAATCGGGCGGGAGGAAGCTTGTCCATTGTGTCTTTTATTTCTCATCGTGAAGAGGGATACACTGCATCATCACAGCTGCCTGTGATTGAATGGTCACAAAGTAAAGACAGAGAGCAATATTTGTAGGTTACAGCACCTCATCAGAAATTTACAAGGGGGTATCCAAAAATAACCGAAATCTGTACCTGGCACGTAATCTTGACTTAGTTGCAGATTTCACCTCTAGCTGTAGCCTGCTTACAGTATTCTGTGCCAGTCTGCCAAGTGGTGTTGCTCTGTATCGTTCGTACGCCATTCCATGTCGGTTTTTCTTGGCACTTATTGAACATCATCTGCAGTTTTTGTGATGGATGACCATAAAGAGCAGCAAATCTGCGTTAGATTTTGTTTTCTCTTAGGGAAACTAGTGGTGCTTGAAACTGCTTTTAAAGAGGAAACTTTAAGTCAAACTCGGGTCTACGAGTGGTTTTTGCTTTTCAAACAAGGGGAAATGTCACTTGAAGACCAACCGAGATCTGGTTGACCTTCCACAATTAGGAATGACGAAAATCATGAAAAAGTTTGCAGTGCAATTGACGAAGATCGTCGTCGGACTATCGAAGGGATTTCTGAATGGACTTATGTGTCTTGGGAGTTCTTGCCGCCTTCCCTACTCACCTGATCTTTGCTCTGTGAAGAAAGAACTCAAAGGAAAGCGTTTTTGTACCGTGGAAGAAGTCAAAGAAAAATCCCTGCAGGCCTTGGACAACGTTACTCTCCAGCAATCCCAAAAATGTTTCCACCAGTGGGAAAAACCATTGGGACGAGTGCATTCAGTCACATAAGTTTCAGTAGGTAAAAATGATTGATTAAAACCATTTTTTTTTCCAATTCATTATTTTTGGGTACCCCCTCGTATATCCAACTCAAGGTGCTTTCCATAGATTAATCAACAAAAACAATAAAGATATACCATATCTCTTCATATGGTCTCGTCTCCAGACAGAGGAGCAGCTTCAGCGACAGACTGCTGTCACCGTCCTGCTCCACTGACAGACTGAGGAGATCGTTCCTCCACCACACTGTGTGACTCTTCAATTCCACCCGGGGGGTAAACGTTAACATTATTCAAAGTTATTGTCTGTTATACCTGTATTTTTATTACTCTTTAATATTGTTTTTGTATCAGTATGCTGCTGCTGGAGTATGTGAATTTCCCCTTGGGATTAATAAAGTATCTCTATCGATCTATTGATCGATCGCATTAATTAATAAAACAATAATTTTGAATAAATGTAAGTTTACTACATAGATAAATTAACTTGGGCATTGTCATGATGTTTAACTCTTGGCTCAGTTTAATGATGTTGGAGTGTTTTGCCAAGTCTGTCAGCGGACTTACGCGTGTGAATGAATGGAGGTTTTTAAAGAAACCAGGTTTCCGCCTTAAGCGGATTAACTCTCCTTATCCCAGTTTTGTGAATTGTGGAGATGTGGAGGTCTGCCCCTTTCAAACCCACAATAGTGCAGTTTCCTTCTCGCTTAGAGTCTAGCTGCAGACCTCTGCTCCAAGACAGGAAACGGAAGAGAGGTTAGTGCTGGTGTCCCGTTATTAACCTTCCCTCTTTGTTTCTCCATGCTGTCGTGTGTGACACTGGTGAAACTTGTCTTCTGACTTGCGTATTTCATGGACTGACTTGTTGTGTTCTTTTATCTTCATTTTGTAGGTTAGGCCACAATACTGACTCACCACAATTTGGACCTCCTGAAACAAAGAAACTAGGGGGCTCTTACTGGTTGTATAGGAATACGTCCATCAGTGCCCTTGAATGAAACCTGAGAAGGTGCACTTTAACCACATTTGAATTGTTTGAATACAGATTTTAAAGTAAGGGTTTCATGGGGGGCAAGCCAAAGAAAAGTGTTTCATTGTTCCAGACGTTATGGAGGTTCACTTGGTATCCTTTATTTATTTTTTTTTAACTTTCATAACGCAAATCCCGAGGTTGTGTCCTCCCTGCGCAGCCTTTTATCAGTTGCCTTTTGCAGTCTGCAGGTTTTGATTTGATTCCAGCTTTGACACCTAAGAGAATGTGACAGGAGTTGTTATATAACAGCACAGACGTAATTTCATCACTTATTATCTTGCAGTGTGAGCAAGAGTTACCAGAGTTAAAAGTAAATTCCCCCTCCATGGCCAATAAGTAATTTGTCACTTGCGTGGACAGTCGGAGAGGTGTGTATAACCTCTCGGATCTCTGGATTGATATTATTCCCAGCACACTGTTGCCGATACACAGGGAGAAGCAGGCAAACTGCTGCCGTGCTTGAGTCGACATCTTGATTAAAAACTATCATGATCCTTATTATCGAGCATCATTTATGGATGATGCATATGAATTCAGGCTCTCTTGCCATCTTCATTTCTTTTAATGGCAGGTATATTTTAATTTTATTGTGACACTCCAAAAGAACTTGAGTCCACAGCAAAAATCACATTAAGCCGCCAAGAGGAAGTAATGGAGACATAAAAGTCGAAATATTCGTTTTGGGAACAGGACAGCTAGTTGCTCTTGTCAAAATGAAACTCTTAAATTACTTTTCTGTTGAGCAGTGCAAGTCCGGTGGCTTCTGTTAATCAAACCGTTAAGGCATATTGCGCTTAATGTCGTTAAGTGCTGCTGGTTTTTACCATGTGACAAAAGAATTGAGCACACACACAACCACACGTGTGCAAAAGCACTCAAAGAAACTTTCGTCATATCAGAAGGGTTGTACAGTGACGACTTTAAAAAAAAAAAAAAAAAAAGTCTTCACCCTCTTGGACGTTTTTACATTTTCTTGTTATACAACATTGAATCCCAGTGGATTTCATTTGGCTTTTTTGACACTAAACAATAGCAGAAGGCTCATCAATGTCCAAGTGAAAACAGATCTCTGCAAAGTGGGCAAAAATAATTTCATAAGACTTCACCCCCTATCAAGTCAGTAATAATCGGATGACAGCCTGGTGTCTGTGTGCTCTGGTCTCACATCTGTCAGCTCTGCCATTCTTCCCCTTCATCATGGCCACACTGCTCAGCTCTGTCAGCAGTCCTGGTGGTCTCATGGTGATCGTGAGTGAACAGCCTTTGTCAAATCCAGCCATAAATCCTTCATTGAAATAACATCTTGAGTCTGACCTGGCCACTCCTGGAGAGTCACGTTTGTTGTTTTGAAGCCATTCCTGTGTAGCTTTGGCTTTCTGCTTAGGCTTGTTGGTGTCTTACTGGTTTTCTCCCAAGGTTCAGGTCTCTTGCAGACTCCCATCAGATTTTTCCCTTCAGGGTTTCCTCATATTTTGCTGTCTTTCACTTTATCCTAATAAGCCATTGCTGCAGAGAGAAGCATCTCCAAAGCCTGATGCTGCCACCACTGTGCTTCACGGTAGAGATGGTGCGTCTTTGATATTATGCCATGTAAAATGACATTAGTCTGATGGCCGTTAAACTCCCTTTTGGTTTCATCAGATCAGAGAACCTTCTTCCAAGCTAACTTCCATGTGGCTTTTTTTTTCTCTTTGCTACACTTCCATTAAGTTGTGACTGGTGAATTCCCTGGGCTCAGGTGTTGTCTGCCCATTCCCTCCAATGTGAGTCACTGTAGCTTGTGACTCCTTCAGAGTTCTCCGAGGTCTCTTGGTGACCTACCTCACTCAACTGCATCAGTTTTTGCAGACGGCCTGCTCTTAGCAGATTTACATCTCTGCGTTGCCGATGCACTCGGATCCAAATCTGGGTGCTGATTTGATTTCACTGGAAGTTTGGTGACTTGTTTTTTTGACTTGTGTATTACATGGAGTCTCTTGTCGCATTCTTTTATCTTCATTGTGTAGGTTAGGTCACCATACTGACTCACCACAAGTTGGACCTTCCAAATGAAACTCCTGGAGCAAAGTAACTAGGGGGCTCTTACTGTTTGTATAGGAATAGTTGGCACTCGCAGCGAGGTGTCAATTAAAGCAGTTGGTGGTAGAAACCATTATGAAGGCATAATCCGTAGCACATTACAGATGCTGTCTCCTTTATAAGGCAGTTAAGCAGATGGGTATATATGTATGAGTTTTCTACAAAAAAGAAGTAGAATTATTATTAATACTCTAATTTGACCTTTCAAAGAAATACAATTTGTTGCAAATCCTTAAGTATTTTTTAGTCAGTCAGGTGTAATACTGAAAATGGTCACTAGATGACACTACTGTTACAAACTATACTATTAAGCAGCAGTTAACATGGTTAATAAAAATGCAAACATAACAATTCCAAATATTACTAATTTAAATATTTCTTAGTATCCTATAAAACCTTTTACTGAGAATCAGAAATATAGTATCTTTATTTGTTCCTTTATTACGTGTTTAACTTTAACAAAGTTTACTCACGGGCACCAAGAGGGTGTAATAACACATTAAGATAGCCCAAGGGTTTTTAAGTAATCAGACAAAGCTGGGACACCTGTGCAAATTGTTTGCTTCAACTTGCAGGCTTCATTTACTTGAATTTCTGCAGAACATCATGTAGGTTGTAACCTATTAGTTCTTCCCCGAAGAAGACCCATGTGTAATATTCTGAAACTAGCCAACCCGCGGCGTAGCATACGCTGCATAATTATTTATTGATGGGTGAACACTTCCTGAATGACACAGTTGTCCAAATGGGGTGGGTTTGAGGATACGACTGTGAGTGCTCTGGAGAGAGCAACATACAATTGTCCGTGACTGAAAACGGGATACCCACGACAGAGCCCCGCCCACCAACTCTAACCCTCCTCCTGCGTCATGCTCATGTGCCCGCATGCAACACCTCACCAAACACCGCCTCAGTCACTTTCATCTCTGCTACAGTCCACGTGCACTTCTGAGCCACATTGACTTTTCATTGTTGTTTTCTGTTCCGGCTGCTTTTAGCATATCCCATGGTCTCTGTCTTGCGTGCCATGGTCGGCTGCTTAGTGAATTATACAGGGAAATCCTGGGAATAAGGACAGTTTGTGAGGTAGCAGCTGCGATAGTTTTACACTCCAGTACAGACGAAAGCAACTCAGGTAAGGAGTTGGAGGCGGGCACATGGTCTCTGTCGTGCGTGCCATGGTCGGCTGCTTAGTGAATTGTTGGTGGGTGGGGCTCCGTCTTGCGTGCGTCTTGCTTGCCATGGACTTAGTGAATTATATATACAGGTGCTGGTCATAAAATTAGAATATAATGATAAAGTTGATTTCAGTAATTCCATTCCAAAAGTGAAACTTGTATATGAGATTCATTCATGACACACAGACTGATGTATTTCAAATGTTTATTTCTTTTAATGTTGATGATTATAACTGACAACTAATGAAAGTCCCAAATTCAGTATCTCGGAAAATTAGAATATCAATTAAGACCAATGCAAAAAAAGGATTTTTAGAAATGTTGGCCAACTGAAAGGTATGAACATGAAAAGTATGAGCATGTACAGCACTCAACATTTAGTTGGGGCTCCTTAGGCCTGGATTACTGCAGCAATGCGGCGTGGCATGGAGTCGATCAGTCTGTGGCACTGCTCAGGTGTTATGAGAGCCCATGTTGCTCTGATAGTGGCCTTCAGCTCTACTGAATTGTTGGGTCTGGCGTATTGCGTCTTCCTCTTCACAATACCCCATAGATTTTCTATGGGGTTAAGGTCAGGCGAGTTTGCTGGCCAATCAAGAACAGGGATACCATGGTCCTTAAACCAGGTACTGGTAGCTTTGGCACTGTGTGCAGGTGCCAGGTCCTGTTGGAAAATGAAATCTGCATCTCCATAAAGTTCGTCAGCAGCAAGAAGCATGAAGTGCTCTAAAACTTCCTGGTAGACAGCTGCGTTGACCTTGGACCTCAGAAAACACAATGGACCAACACCAGCAGATGACATGGCACCCCAAACCATCACTGACTGGAAACTTTACACTGGACCTCATGCAACGTGGATTCTGTGCCTCCCCTCTCTTCCTCCAGACTCTGGGACCTTGATTTCCAAAGGAAATGCAAAATGTACTTTCATCAGAGAACATAACTTTGGGCTACTCAGCAGCAGTCCAAAGGTGAGACCCTTCTAACGCTGTCTCTTGTTCAAGAGTGGCTTGACACAAGGAATGCGACAGCTGAAACCCATGTCTTGCATACGTCTTCTGCCTGGTGGTTCTTGAAGCACTGACTCCAGCTGCAGTCCACTCTTTGTGAATCTCCCCCACATTTTTGAATGGGTTTTGTTTCCCAATCCTCTCCAGGGTGCGGTTATCCCTATTGCTTGTACACTTTTTTCTAGCACATCTTGTCCTTCCCTTCACCTCTCTGTTAATGTGCTTGGACACAGAGCTCTGTGAACAGCCAGCCTCTTTAGCAATGACCTTTTGTGTCTTGCCCTCCTTGTGTCAATGGTCGTCTTTTGGACAACTGTCAAATCAGCAGTCTTCCCCATGATTGTGTAGCCTACAGAACTAGACTGAGACACCATTTAAAGGCTTTTGCAGGTGTTTTGAGTTAATTAGCTGATTAGAGTGTGGCACCAGGTGTCTTCAATATTGAACCTTTTCACAATATTCAAATTTTCCGAGATACTGAATTTGGGACTTTCATTAGTTGTCAGTTATAATCATCAACATTAAAAGAAATAAACATTTGAAATACATCCGTCTGTGTGTAATGAATAAATATACAAGTTTCACTTTTTGAATGGAATTACTGAAATCGACTTTGTCATGATATTCTAATTTTATGACCAGCACCTGTATAGATTTTCTTAATTTTTTCAGTTTTTGCTCACCTAAACTTAAAGTTTAAACCCCTGGCAGTTTACTTCTTTCCCTTTCACCATTTTAGGTCATTTATTGTATTTCAACTGATGAAATTTGAAGGAAAACTGGAAAAATTGAGGTGTTCTAATACTTTCGACTGGTAGTGTAGATATATAATGGCACACATCAATTGGCATTAACCATCCAAGGTTTTTAGTAACTTGGACATTTTGCCAAGCCGTACTCTGTTTAGAGGGCATCACGAAAACTAGCCAATACATGTCGTGACTCTGGAGAATGGCTGTATTATAATAATAATAATAAAAAACACTCACCGGCCGCTTTATTAGGTACACCTGCTTGTTAAAGTAAATATCTAATCCTCCAATCACATGGCAGCAACTTAATGCATTCAGGACTATGGACATTGTCAAGACGACCTGCTGAAGTTCAAATTGAGTATCACAATGGGCAAGAAAGGGGACTGAAGTGACTTTGAACGTGGCATGGTTGTTGGTGCCAGACGGGCTGGTCTGAGTATTTCAGAAACTGCTGATCTACTGGGATTTTCACGCACAGCCATCTCTAGGGTTTACAGAGAATGTTCCGAAAACAGGGAAAATATCTAGTGAGTGTCAGTTCTTTGGGTGAAAATGCCATGTTGATGCCAGAGGTCAGAGGAGAATGGCCAGACTGGTCTGAGCTAATAGAAAGGCAACAGTAACTCACAACTGAGGTATGCAGAAGAGCAGCTCTGAACGTACAACATGTTGAACCTTGAAGCAGATGAGGTACAGCAGCAAGAGACCACACCGGGTGCCACTCCTGTCAGCTAAGAACAGGCAACTGAGGCTACAGTTCACACAGGCACAGCAAAATTGGACAAGATTGGAAAAACATTGCCTGGTCTGATGAGTCTCGATTTCTGCTGTGACATCCAGTAGGGTCAGAATTTGGCACCAACAACATGAAAGCATGGATCCATCCTGCCTTGTATCAACAGTTCAGGCTGCTGCTGTGGGTGTAATGGTGTGACGGATATTTTCTTGGCACCCTTTGGGCCCCTTAGTACCAATTCAGCATTATTTAAATGCCACAGCCAACCTGAGTATTGTTGCTGACCACGACCATCCCTTTATGACCGCCATCTTTTGATGGGTCCGTCCAGCAGGATAACGCACCATGTCACAAAGCTCGCATCATCTAAGACTGGTTTCTTGAACATGACAAGGAGTTCACTGGACTCAAATGGCCCCCACAGTCACCAGGTCTCAATCCAATGGAGCACCTTTGGAATGTGATGGAATGGGAGATTCACATCGTGGGTGTGCAGCCGACAAATCCACAGCAACTGAGTGATGCTATCATGTCAACATGGACCCAGATCCCTATGGAATATTTCCAGCAACTCGTTGAATCAATGCCATGAAAAATTAGTCGTTCTGAAGTTAAAGGGGGTCCTACTTGGTACTAGTAAAGTGTACCTAATAAAGTGGCCTGTGAGTGTAGATACATAGATAGTTAGATGGATACTTTATTAATCCCAAGGGGAAATTCACATTCTCCAGCAGCAGCATACTGATACAAAAAACAATATTAAATTAAAGATTGATAATAATGCAGGTAAAAACTGACAATAACTTTTTATAATGTTAACGTTTACCCCCCCGGGTGGAATTGAAGAGTTGCATAGTGAGGGAGAGGAATGATCCCCTCAGTCCATCAGTGGAGTAGGACAGTGACAGCAGTCTGTCGCTGAAGCTGCTCCTCTGTCTGGAGATGACACTATTTAGTGGATGCAGTGGATTCTCCATGATTGACAGGAGTCTGCTCAGTGCCCGTTGCTCTGCCATGGATGTCAAACTGTCCAGCTCCATGCCAACAATAGAGCCTGCCTTCCGCACCAGTTTGTCCAGGCGTGAGGCGTCTTTCTTCTTAATGCTGCCTCCCCAGCACACCACCGCGTAGAAGAGGGCGCTCGCCACAACCGTCTGATAGAACATCTGCATCTTATTCTTCTGCATCTTATTTTTATCTTCTTGCAGATGTTGAAGGACGCCAGCCTTCTAAGGAAGTATAACTGGCTCTGTCCTTTCTTACACGGAGCATCAGTATTGGCAGTCCAGTCTAATTTATCATCCAGCTGCACTCCCAGGTATTTATAGGTCTGCACCATCTGAACACAGTCACCTTTGATGATCACAGGGTCCATGAGGGGTCTAGGTCTCCTAAAATCCACCACCAGCTCCTTGGTTTTGCTGGTGTTCAGGTGTAGGTAGTTTGAGTCGCACCATTTAACAAAGTCATTGATTAGGTCCCTATACTCCTCCTTCTGCCCACTCCTGATGCAGCCCACGATAGCAGTTTCGTCAGCGAACGTTTGCACGTGGCAGGACTCCGAGTTGTATTGGAAGTCTGATGTATATAGGCTGAACAGGACCGGAAAAAGTACAGTCCCCTGTGGCGCTCCTGTGTTGCTGACCACAATGTCAGACCTTACAGTTCCCAAGACGCACATACTGACGTCTGTCTGTAAGATAGTCCACGATCCATGCCACCATGTATGAATCTACTCCCATCTCTGTCAGCTTGTCCCTAAGGAGCAGAGGTTGGATGGTGTTGAAGGCGCTAGAGAAGTCTAGAAACATAATTCTTACAGCACCACTGCCTCTGTCCAAGTGGGACAGGGATCGGTGTAGCATATAGATGGCATCCTCCGCTCCCACCTTCTCCTCCTGATATGCAAACTGCAGAGGGTCGAGGGCGTGACCGACCTGTGGCCTCAGGTGGTGAAGCAGCAGCCTCTCCATGGTCTTCATCACATGTGAAATGTAGTAGTAGTAGTGTAGATGATGATAATGATTACATAGCACTTTTTAACCTACTTTAAAAGGGCTTTACTTCAGCCACCACCAATTTGCAGCATTTACGTGAATGATGCCACGGCACCCACTTTTGCACCTGTTGTGTGGTGAAGGGATAAGAGAGAGGGAGTTAGCCAGTAAAGAATAGAAGAGGATTAGGGGACTAGAATGACCATACTGTGATGGGCAGTTTGGCCAGGACTCTGGGGAACACCCTTCTTTTTTGATAGATGCCCAGGGACCGCAGAGAATCCGAACCTCAGGTTTAGATAGATAGATACTTTATTAATCCCAAGGGGAAATTCACACAGGTTTACATCTCACCTGAAGGATGACACCAATTTTTCCACATGTAGACCACAGGGTAAGCGCCCCCTGCTGGCCTCAACAACTTCGCTTTCTGCAGCAACACAAAGCTTTTCCTGTTTGGTCTCTCATCCAGGTACAGGCCGGGCCCAAACATAGGTAGCTTCAGGTGGGTTATCTGTTCAGAAATGCAGGCGGGATGGCTTCTGGCTGCAAATGGGAAAAGGAACATGGGTATAGCAGACAGTGAGCAAAAGTGGACACAGAAATCTAAGGACTTGGCAAATAGTGAGGCTGTTGACTCATCTGAAAAAGAGAATATTAAAGTCATTTTAGGCATCGCTCATGAGGCAAACTCGGATATGCTTGAATTCCTAAGTAATACAATCAATCAGTTTCACAAAGACTTCATTTGAAAATAATGACAGAAGCCCTGCAACAGCAGATAACTTGAATCTGACACTCCTGTTTGCTTTTATGGGCTTTAATTAAGTCTCCTCTCATTTACCACTGATTTGCATTCCATGTTGCATAGTTGGGTGACATACTCTTGGCATTTGACAAATTAATGGAGTTTTTCTTTAATTGCGATCTGGAGAATGTGAACTCTGATTCTTTGAGTTTTCCACCAGCTAGATTAAACAAAGGGGCGTGTGACTGTTTGAGTATCATACAAATCATTTATGCCATTTTCGAAATCGAACGAGCATATTGAATTTTGTGTACGTCTCCATGTCTTCAGGTGAATATTTAAATCGCCTGCTTTAATATCATATTCTGGTAAGGTTCTTATTAAATACCTTGGAGAAGTTTTTAATGATTCTTCAGAAGATCCCCAAGTCATATTTGTGAATATTATTACTGTTACGAGTGAAGTAATAATCAAGTCTAATAACTAGTGATGACTGCATTTACGTTTAAGGAGAAAAATGGTCCAGGGGTTTGTTTAATAACTACTAAAAATAAAGTTTTAAAATATTAATCTGAAATTATACCTTGGCATTCTTGACGTAATCCCTAGAGGCCAGTGAAGCTTTTTAGCTTTCTGTGCAATTTTAACTGTTGATGTCTTAATAAAAGAATGCATGAAGTTAAAGGGGCAGCTTCATCAAGTATTGCATAAGCCCTGTTGGGTGCAGCGTCTTGGGTTGGAGTCCCACACCTGATTTTTAGGGCGTTTGAGAGCAACCGGGGGGGGGGGGGAGAGGGTATTAGGAAAGCTAAAAGAGAGTTGGAGAGAAAAGGTGAAAAATGACCCGAAGAGATTCTTTCAAAATTTTACTAGTAAAAAACAATCAAGGAGGAGGTGAAGAGTATTAGGTAAAGCTAAAGATGAGCTAGAAGATACATATTGAAAGTGGGATCACTTAGCTGATCTGTTCAAAACATTTTTAAAACCTGGCAGAACCTAATCAATAATATTTTAGAAAAAGCATTTATTTTGGGGAAAAGACTCCTTTCTTTCTTTACTACTCTCAATAGTTTTACTTGGGCTGTTGGCCTTCCTCTCTTTCTTATGGGTGACGGTTGATTTGAATTTAGTTTTGAAAAAAAAAAAAAAATTAAGATCGCAAATGCTTTTTGAAGTTTATACATGTGAAAAAGTCCATAACATCCCAAAAGTAACAGGGACTACTAAGGAGATATATAGTGATGTGGAAATTATGGATGGACAGTGCATTGCTTGGTTTAAATAGGCTGAAATCTCATAAATCACTAGAAGCAGATTAAGGACAGAGAACTCTGAAACACTAAAGGGTTCCAAAAATACTTCCAAAAATGGCCACTATTAGGGGTATTTAACGTTAAACCTTGGCTTGATACCGGGGCAAATGCAGGATTTTTATATAATTGAAAAGATTTAACATGTTGGTTCATTGTGTGGTGGGTGCAGCAAGGAGCCATCAGTGTATGCTGCCAACCGTTCTCAAAAGGCTTTGCTATATATACTGTGAAGTTCTGAAGAAATGCAATATGGTGCCTGCAGATTGCAATTCCACAAGGCAATAACGTCAAAAATGCATAAAATCACAATAAATATAAGGCACAGAGCAATGATAGTAACTCAACACAAACACCCAAATGCATTCAGATGAATGACCAACAACAACAACATTTATTTCTATAGCACATTTTCATACAAAAAAGTAGCTCAAAGTGCTTTACATAATGAAGAAAAGAAAAATAAAAGACAAAATAAATTAAAATAAGACAACATTAGTTAGCATAGAAAAAGAGTAAGGTCCGATGGCCAGGGGGGGACAGAAAAAAACAAACAAAAAAAAAAACTCCAGACGGCTGGACAAAAAAAAAATAAAATCTGCACGGGTTCCAGGGCACGAGACCACCCAGTCCTCTCTGGGCATTCTACCTAACATAAATGAAATAGTCCTCTTTGTATTTAGGGTTCTCATGGAAGGACTTGATGATGATGGTCATGCAGACTTCTGACTTTTAATCCATCACTGTTGGAACATCACGGTGCTTTGAGTAGGCTTGCGCCACCACCAAAAGGACACCGGAAAAGGAAACAGAGGAGAGAGTAGGGGTTAGACCTTTATAGGGCTGAGGGCGGGGCCCGGCTGTGATTGGCAGGTGGAACCACCCACAAAATGCAAAGGCACGCAAAGACTTAGATACGACATAAAAAACAAAGAATACAGCATACGATCAACAAAAGCAACATTAATGTAAATTAAACAAGAAGGACATAAAATAAGGAATTAAACCCCAGACCCTGGATAAAA
The DNA here is from genome assembly GCF_900747795.2 of Erpetoichthys calabaricus. Classification (NCBI taxonomy): domain Eukaryota; kingdom Metazoa; phylum Chordata; class Cladistia; order Polypteriformes; family Polypteridae; genus Erpetoichthys; species Erpetoichthys calabaricus. Next base: position 141,353,007 of record NC_041406.2, read on the forward strand.
TATAACACAGATAACATATTTATAGTTAGCAATTACACAATTTGTCAAATGTCTTCACACTGGGGAGATTCCTGAAGACTGAAGGCTAGCAGACATTATTACCTCGTTTGATCCAAGTTACTGTAGGATAGTAAGCTTAACGTGTGTCACAGGAAAATTAATGGGCGCAAAAACATCAAGCAGCACATGTCAAGAACAGGAGTACCAGCAAGTATTCATCATGGGCTCTGACAGCAAAGGTTGTGTGTCACTAATATGCTGGAATTCTATGAGGAAGCAATAGAAGGATACGATCACAGACATGCATATGATGTTATTTATCTTCCTTTTCCAAAGGTGCCGCATGAAAGGTTAGTGATCAAATTAAAAGAAGGGGGAAGTCAGGGTGCCGTCTGTAGTGAGTACAAACACTGGAAGGAATTGGGAACTTTTTCAGAATTATGTGATGTTGATGCTAATGAATGTCCTTCAGGGAACAGTAATGACACTGCTGCTCTTTGTAACCTACATAAATGGACAAGAATGTATTCGAAAAAGTGGTTAAGTTTGCGGATGATACCAAATTAGGGGAAGGATAGACAATGGAGGATCAGCTAAATTGTTATTACAAAGGGATTTGGACAACATACAGGCTTCAATGGGTTTATGTCAAATGACATTTAATCTGAGTTAATGTAAAGTATTCCACAGGGCCGTGGAGTTGGAGTCGTTCACAAGGTCTGAGTCGCTAACTGGATGTAAATTTTAATAATAATGTGTTGCAATTTCAAGTATTCTAGCCAGATATTTTAAACCATTATTTAATAAATAATAAAAGCCCCAGCAGCAGCTCTACAACCTTTAAACCCAAACTTCAACAGGTTAGGGTGCTAAAAAGAAGACTGATTATTCACAAAGGCAGCAATGAAATGCCTTGAGACTTGTATGTTATGTGCATCATACTCAACATAGTAAATATATGAGCCTAATTAGAAATTGAGGAGTTTGAGTTGGCGGTACCATGAGTTGACGAGTCGGCGGTACAATTAATCGTGGATTCATCTTTACCGTGAGTTGACGAGTCGGCGGTACCTTTAATCGTGGAGTCGGCGGTACCATGAGTTGAGGAAAAGTTTTACAGTCATGGCCAAAATTATCGGCACCCCTGGAATTTTATGTGCTTGTGTGGCACACTCAGACACACAACAGAAAGGTTGAGTCAACGTTTCTCTATTTTAACTGGCTTCAGGTGTGATTGCTATATTGCCAGCACCTGTTTCTTGCCACAGGTGAGTTCAAATGAGCATCATATGCTTGAAATAAAACGATTTACCCACAATTTTGAAAAGCTGCCAATAGTTTTGTCTGGCCCGGTTTTGGAGTTCTGTGTGACATGATGTCAGATTTGGCTTTTTTTCTCTGTTTTTTTGTGTTGTTCCAATGCACATAAAGGAAATAAACATGTGGATACCAAAACATTTGTAATTGCAACAATTTTCTGGGAGAAATGGTGCATTTTCTGGTAAAATTCCAGGGGTGCCGATAATTTTGGACATGACTGTATGTCCTGACTCCATAGCTCTGGTATTACATGTAGGAAGTAAAAGTGTCATCTGCTATTGTTTTGTCACTGGTACTGAGGTGTGAAAGTAGGTATCGGTACCAAACTCAAAATTTTAGTACCGATCCATCACTAATGTGAATAACGAGAGAGTTCAAAAACATTGAGCCTCTTTGGATTTAAACTTTTGGCCTCAACTGTATCTACCTAGCTACCTACTTACAAAGAATACAGTCATGATTCTATTAACAATGTCCCAACTAACAATGTTGTGCTTTAACGAAGGAGCTTGTATAGAGATACAGTAAATGAAATCGAATGGTGTTGAAATGCCGTCGTAATCATTTTGTATTGTGGTACCGATATTGTTATTAATGTGTTATTCGTATTCTGTTTCAACAATTTGTATAAAATTTTTATGATGTATGTATTATGCTAATGTTAGGTTAGGTTAGCTTAGCGTAGGTTATGTCAGGGCATTGCAGTGAAAATGACACAAAGGCATGTTCCTGTGTGCTGCTGGTGCGCGGCTAGGTTTTCTCTGCGTGCTACACATGGAATGCAGCAATTCAGAAGTGCCAACAAATTTCCAAAATGGGTGTCCTAACTGGAGGTATGCCAGAGGGATGCTGCCACCCTTCATATTTTGGGACACCCATGATCCCAGGAGGCAGTCCCCCTCTGTCCTTCCAATTTGTGTCGCCATGTATGGAGCTATGCCAGAAGGATGCTGTCGCTTCATATTGTGACCCCGGGAGGCAGTCCCCCCTCTGTCCTTCCAATTTACCAGCTTCCCAACTGGGAACTGGAACAGCAACCATCTTGGCCGTAATACCTATCCATCTGTACTGTCCATCCATTATTAGGGCTTAATAGGCTGGCAAGGAAGCATCATCCATCTTGGCAGGGGTGCCAGGCAATCCACGGCCTTTACAATACAGATGGCTGTTTGAACGTTTAAATTGAGCTGGGTCAGAACATTTTAAATTCATTATTTGTAAATAAAGTGCTGCACCAAGCCTGTTTTAAACCTTATATTTCCCCAAGCAGTTGTTCATAATATTGAATGTACATTTCTGTCAGTGAGTTTAAGTAATACTTCATAATTTTGTGCTTAGCCTTGAATAATCATTTTATCAATTTCTGTAACTCTTCTACAGTCTGTGTGTTGCTTCAATTTGATTTACATAATGCACTTGAAATTCTGATTTTTTACTTTTTGATCCATGGCTATTTAGATATTTATTCCATACAAGTCTACCGCAGCTAATACGTCGTGATTTCTTTCCCCCCGCTGTGGTGTTCAAATGAGCAGTGAGTTATTGTCTGGTGTTCAAAGCTTGTGCTCCGAAGGTAAAACAAACTGTTTAATAAGATGCTGGCATTTGAGAGAAATTAAATTATCAGCTGATTTTGTAAGCTTCACCTGGTCGTGCTTTTATTAAACAAGGAGTGTAGTGTTTGGAGACTGAAAGGAATGCTTACTCTTTAAACAACTTCATTGGTAGAATTATTTTCTTTTTTTTCGAGAAAAAAATGATCAGGCACAAAGTAGACAAAATTATCCAGACTGTATTACAGCATGTTTTTAGTTTGTCATGTATACGTGGCAGTAAACGGCCCTATAAATATGAGGTGAGACACAAAAATAACCAGATTGGTTAAAAAAAATATTCATTTCTCGATGAATTACAGCATTCTAAACATTGTCACCTTCTCTATACGCACTCTCCCAATCTCCACACCACTCCATACGTATCTTCCATTGATTGAAATAGCGCTGGAAGTCTTCTTGCTTGAGGCTCGTCAACAGCCTTGCTGTTTCTGTCTTCACTTCATCTATTAAAGAAAAATGTGTTCCTTCGGGTCACTTTTGATTTTCGGGAGCAAAATTGGGCGAATAGGGAGGATGATCGAGAATAGAAATGTTTTTGTCAGTCAAAACTGCTTTACGGAAAAAGAGAAAATTTACGAGAAATTTTGATGTTGATTCGCTGTTCAATGTTTTTTCACCCGACATTATCGCGACAACTTGTGTAGCAATTCAAATACTGACTGGGCTATCCACAGGATATACCTAGCCAGTCGGCGGTTTGAGAGGGCGTGTAGGAAGGGATAGAGTTCAACGATTCACGTCTGGCCGACCTCCAGATGGTTTTCCAAGAAAGCCCCAAGCCCAGTCCGGTTATTTCTGTGTCTCACCTCGTATACCATAATATTATCAAACTCGCTTATCCCATTCAGGGTTACCGGGCGTCCAAGCTTATGCTGGCAGCACTGGGGCAGGGCATCCATCACATTTCATGTCTGCTCTGTCCCGCAAGAGGTGGGGCGTCCTGTCAATCACTGCCAGGAACTGCCTCTCTGTCCTATAAATCTGGAGGGTCTCCCATAATTCCTGGAGATTGGTGAGTGTTAACTGTGATTTTGCAGTTTTTGTGACTCATTGAATTTTTAACCCTTTCGCTCTGTCTTTTGACCTCCCTTGATATCTGTATTGGAACCTTGTTTATTTAGGATTGCCATATTGTTTTAGACAATTCCAGTTTTGCCTTTAATAATACATTAATAATAATACACAGCGCGTATTCCTGCTGACCATCAAGGTGTCCCAGCGCAGCCACTGCCAAACATGAGATGCCAAACATTCGCCAACAGCAGCCACAGCACATAGCAACAGACGTTTTATGTTGAGTTGTGTGTGAAACTATTGCTCTGTGTGCTTTTCAGAAAACCGAGTTTATTGGAAAAAATATTCAGCCCTCAAAGAGTTAATAAAAATCTTAAAACTGTAACAGCCTGGGGGTGTGAGAGATGGCTGAATGGATTTAGTACTCTGTGCAACATTGGGCCCACAACATCCTTCCTTGACCACACCTCAACATTGCTCCGCTCTTTTGTGGCTGCATTGCTTCCCTGCTGTTTCACATCCACAAACCTACAAGCCCGACTTTGTACCACGTACCACTCACCCAGAGTCAGAGGAAATCTCGTTCACCACGCTTTCTCCTGACTCCATGAGACGACCCAAGACCAGAGTCCAAACCTGAGAATCGCCAACAGCCACAAATCCATGACGATGAAGTTTTACTCTCAGCTGGGATTTGCACCCGGAGTGCGTCGAAATGTCTGGCTTGTCCAGGTAGCCCCCACACCTTCTGATAGTCTGTGGCCAGCTCAGGTCTGGACAGGGCACGACAATACATAACAAATTTTAGTAGTGGGTATTTATTGTTGCGTCACTTTATAATGGAACTGAAAAAAAAATTTGAGATTCGCTTTGGAAGTTGCAACTGAATTACGGCTGCCCCCAACTCCATAGCTGGATAAGGCTCCACCTATCACAGGTTTGTGAATGTATGCGTGTTATGCCCCCCCAAAGTAAAGAGAATGCACTAGTCACATTTGTCTGTGTGTGTCTCAGCTATTGGTGGAGGTCAGATAAATTTCTGTCGTTCATTTTATTCAGAGTTTCTGTCAGCGTCCAGTATCACCATTCGTATGTAACAGGACCCCAGTGCTTTAGCCCCCGTTTTGAGTTCTCTTTGATTGCTTAAAAGTATCGCGTCAGTTTCTGAGCTGGTGAATCCTGCACAAATTGTTTCCCCTTTCAAATATTTCACATACCAAACTAGTGTAGGAGAAGAGCATACCGTAATCTACAGAAACGTACTTGACTGTACTGGTGAAGCAGAGAACAGCTTAGCCTTTTTATGAAATGGTCAATGACAGTTTAGTAGTCCAAGGGGATAAAGTTTACCTCGCTTTTTACTCTTTTTGATAAGATTTAGTGGCATAATGCTGAAGTGCTGCTGCCTGAAACGTCTACTGTGCCAGTCGGAGTCCAGCGTCTGGTCATCGTCTATGTAGAGTGGGCCCATTCTTCTCTTCGTGTTTATGATGTGTGCTGATTTTTCCAGAAGCATTTATTTAGCAATATTTTAACAAAAAGTAAAATGCATATGACTGGATAACTGATGTGGGGATTATGGGACATGTGTGATGATGTGACATGTTTTTTTTTTTTCTGGACGTTTTTCACATCTTTTGTTTGTTGTCCATTAAACCGTATGAGTATTTCATCTTTGTTTTTCTTGGTCACCTCTACAAAGCACATTGGGTAGGTAATATATAAAAATATGTATCATTTTTGGGTGGAGCATTCCTTTGCAAGACTCTGAACTCGTTAGGTCTTGTGTCAGCTCTGGCTCAGCTCGTTAGGTGTTAGGCCTCACCCATACTGCCAGAGTTTTGTTTAAAAACGCAGACATTTGTCTCCATTTTTGCTTTTCATCCACACTACCCCCTTTTCATTTTTGACCCCTGAAAATGAAGATGTTTGAAAATGCTTTTGTAAATGCAGCACGAGTGTTGTGTTGTGCATGTGCGAAAATAAGAGTTTTCCCGAACATGATCCTCAAATCACTCTTTGATTGGTTCGTGTTTATTTCATGGATTGGAGTTGTCTCATTCACTGATTGGTCATCTATCACGGAAGAAAAACCACAGCAGGCATCGAAGAGCTTTGCTTTTCATGTGTAAAAGAAAGAGAGGACAATGATAGTGTTAGGGTGCCAAGATGGCTGCCTCATATAAGTCAAAATAATATGCAATTATTGCGGAGTTACCTCTGCAGACCCACTGAGTTCAAACAGAACTGCCAAAGATGGCGGAGCTTCCGGCTTTCAGTCCTCCCAGCAGGAAGAGGCGGGTTCAGGTGGTGGGCGGCACCAGAAGTGACATCAGAGGTGTTCTAGCTCTCGATCATCCAGTCTGCAGAGGGAGGGAGAGAGAGAGAGAGACACAGCGCCAACCCCTGGTGTGACAGTGGAATTAGTCACTAGAGCCCGCGATTATTTAACAGCAATCTCGACGTGAGCAGTTCAGCTGTAGCCATCACATGAAGAAAATGAGCAGACACCTTCCAAAACAGTCTTGTGGCTAACAGACAAGGGAGAATATCTCATGTCAGTCTATCTATCTAACTGGGTCTTTCAGATTGATCTGTCCACAGCAGTGTGAAAAGGTAAGTGCACCCCATAAAATATCTATTTCTTTTTTAACATATGTGGACAAATCGAGATTTGATTTTCACTTAAATGGCATTTACAGGTTAGGGTCATGCAACTGATGTGAATTAAAGAAAATTTGACATTGCAATAAGTGAAATATGAACAAATATTCCATTTCCACCTGTGGATACAGTTTGTCCAGCCTTGGCACCAATAGCTGGTGGTGTCCCCTCAAGTTGGCATAATAATAATACATTTTATTTATATAGTCCCTTTCTCATGCTCAAAGCATTTCCTGTAACTGTCTAAACCAGGGGTTCTTAATCTGAGGTTTGTGGACCCCTAGGGGTTCTATGGTTGGGTTTTACGGGGGTCCGTGAGGGTCAGATAGAAATTAGCATTTACATTCCCTATACAGCATGGTACTGTTGATTTAGAGTAGATGTAGTAGTAATGGTAGTTGAAAATCTAGTATATTCCATTCCCACCTCTGGATACAGTTTGTCCACCCTTGGCGCCCATAGCTGGTGTTGTCCCCACAATTTTGCCTTACATTTTTATCTGTCCCCGATGCGCGTGGTACTTGATGTGCTGCTTACACATTTGCGTCTACATTGTGTTATGTACAGTTTGAATGCTGCGTGCATGCGCAAAAGGCAAATTATGTACCGAGCACTACAGTTTTGCAATAAATCCTGCGCCTGGCAGCGTTACCGTTGTACTGGAAAATTCAGAGCCCCGTGGAAATCAAGTTGTAAATAACTCCAGTGATGGCCTCTAATCAATATTTTGTTATTTAAACTTCATATGTTCAGTAAGGAGAAGCACATTCCGTGGCAAAGTGAGTAACAAGGCGCCCGTGGACGGGTGTAGGATGCAGCGGAGCTGCCAATATTACAGGACAGAGACACGAGAGCTCATTGCAGTAAAGCGACAATACGCACCCATTTTTATTTGTTTTTTCTACTGAGTTAGATTTACAAATGTTGCTGTGGACTGCTTATACTCCGTGCTCACACAAATAAACATGGCGTTGATTCCTTTTTCTTTTTAGTGCCACTTTAACATTTGTGGTGTTTTTATGGAATGATAAAGGCGACTGTCGCCAGTTCTGAAGATGGTTATTTTCAGCTGTGATCCGTGTATTGATGTGACACAGGATGGGTCTCGCTGGGGACTCTATAATAATTTCTTTCTTTCTCTCTGCTGTGAACGCGCTATCAGAGTCCTGCACATGCCGATAGCCATGAAAGTGCATAAAACACAATGGAATCTAATTCTCACGGGGCTCTGAATTTGTTTGCTACACCGTCCCGTCAAGGAATTTTCATCGATGCACCCGCACCCAGTGTAGGCCAAAGTCTACGTCGTATGCGTTTTCACTTGCTTTAATGTGGACGGCACTGTTTTTGGAATAACATCACTTTGAAGGTTTTGTGCCACTCCATGTTGTAACATACCCTCATTCGCCCTTGTCCATCATGGTTACATAACTATCAATGTTCAAGGTCCATGGATGAGTATGCCAGCTGTGGGCAATCCGGGCATCACATGCTTCTGTTCCTCCTTGTTCATATTGCTCACAAGAGTGCATCTTCTTTGTCTTAGTGTTTGTCCCATGTAGGTGCAGTGTCCGCATGTTTGCTCTCCATTCTCCACTTGACCCGATCAAAGGTGTCCTCAGCGGTGACGTTGACGTGCCACATGTCTTCTCCTAACTTGTCTATCCAACGCTGAATGGTCATCTTCCGTCCAAACTGAGACATAAGGCCATCTTAGCCACTGAACTTTCATTGCTTCTGAGCACACGGCCAAACCATCATTAGGTGTGCCTTTCGCATCTTCTCAACCATCGATGTTACTTCCATCATTTTCTACATGTCTTTGTTTGTGACATCGCATAAACACGTCAATCCGAGTATCCGACGGAGCATCCGCATTTCCATGACGGGCAGTGTTAGTTCGTGTTTCACAGTCGCTGGGAGGCAATTGGCTCCATTCAGGGCCACTGGGCCGCACCACCGTTGTGTAGATTTTTGCCCTTGAGGTGTACAGGCCCACAAGATTACGTGATACAGAATAAAGATCGAAATGGAAATTAAAAAAAAAGAAGAAGAAGAAGAAGAAAAATAAACGACTCTTTATACGTTTGTTAAGACATTCACATCACTGACTCCAGATGGCCTACCGGCTTCACTCATGCAAAGAAACCGTGAAGGATGTGGCGGCCGGTCACTGGCTTCTGTCTTTTGTTTCTCCAGTAATTCCTCATGGGAGCTGGAGACGCAGGCTGCTTTGCTTCAATTCCAGCCGATCTCGCCTCACTGTGATAATCCATTGAGCCTCTGCAGTTGCGGCCTTTTAAATTCATGTCCTGGATTCCCATCTTGAGACTTGAACTGCTTTCTTTTTTTAATTCTTCGTGCTGCTGATCCAGGAATCGCACTCTTATTTAGAGAAACCTTTCTTGCATGAATAACTAGGGAGAGATAGAAATTGAAATGAGGCGTCGGTGCAAAAGAAACACCTCTGCAGTACTTTAACACCGAGAGGAGGAGGAGGAGGAGAGGATTTTTCAGTGTGTGTAAGGAAGGCTTCATGCGTGCCTGCTCAGCAACAAAATAATACCTGGTTGTAGTTCAAGATGGCGGAAAGATTATTTAATAGCAATCTCGACATAGCCGCAGCTATCAGATGAAGAAAATGACCAGATGTCTTGTGGCTAATAGACAAGGGAGAATATCTCCTGTCTGTCTGTCTAACTGGGCCTTGCAGATTGATCTGTCCACAACAGTGTGAAAAAGTAAGTGCACCCAATAAAATGTGTTTTTCTTTTTAACATATGTGGACAAATCGAGATTTGATTTTTCACTTACAGAGCATTTACAGGTAAAGGCAATACAACTTGGGGGAAATAAAGAAAAATTTGACAATTTTCAATAATTTACTTGGTGAAATGTGAACAAATATTCCATTCCCACCTGTGGAAATAGTTTTTCCACCCTTGGCACCAATAGCTGGTGTTGTCAAGTTGGCATAGTAATAACAATACATTTTATTTATATAGTGCCTTTCTCATGCTTAAAGCATTTCTTGTCTAAACTAGGGATTCTTAACCTGAGGTCCATGGATGGGTTTCAGGGGGTCCGTGAGGGTCAGATAAAAAAATGAACATTTACAGTATAACCACTATACAGCCCGGTACTGTTGATTTAGAGTAGAATTGTTTATTGTCATTATGCATACGCATAACAAAATTTTTTGTTGGTAGCACTCAGCTTCAAGGAAGAATACTTAAAATACACAATACACTATAAATAATAAAATAAACATAAGTATAAAAGACAGCAGCAATAAAACATCATCAAGTCCAGACTTTTCCTGAGGTAGTCCGTCTGCAGAGACCAGTGATCTGTATGCATGGGTCTGCAGGGGAGGATTACGAGGGAAAGTGCGTGTGTATGTATACAGGGGGGCAGGTTAGGGGTAGGGGTGTGTGTGTGTGTGTGTGTGTATCAGCAGGGGCAGATGGACTTCACAGCTCTGGGGAAAAAGCTGTCTTTCAGTCTGCTGTGCATGTTTTTATGTTTCTGTACCGCCTTCCCGAAGGCAGTGGTACAAACGGTCCATTTCCCGGATGGGTGAGATCCGCAGCTATACATTTGGCCCTCTTCTGCACCCTTCCAGCATATACAAAGTCCAGGTCTAGGAGAGGACTTCCTATGATTCCCTGTGCTGTTCTCACCACCCGTGCCAAGTCCTTCCTGTCCTGTGCTGTGCAGCTGCCGTACCTCACTGTCATACCATGACAGAGAATGCTTTCTATAGCGGGTCTGTAGAAGTTTATGAGCAGCCGAGAGAAGAATCCAGCACGTCTCATCTTCCTGAGGAAGAAGAGTCTTTGTTGGGCCTTCTTTACCAGGTGAGATGTGTTCAAAGACCAGGTCAGATCCGATGTAATGTGGATACCCAAGAACTTGATATTGACCACACACATTATAGCCTCCTAGGAGCATGTTTTGTTCTTCTGGACCTCCTATAGTCCACAATGATCTCTTTGGTCTTGCTGGTGTTCAAGATGAGGTTGTTGGCTGAGCACCATAGTGCTAGGTGTTGTATCTCCTCTCTGTAGTGAGTCTCATCATTGTCTGATATGAGACCCACCACGGTCGTTTCATCCGCAAACCATATTTGTGGCATGGATGGCAGAGCAATCGTGCATAAATAACGTGAAGAGTGCTGGGCTGAGCACACAACCCTGTGGCGTGCCTGTGTTCAGAACCAGTGTGGCTGATGTACGATCTCCAATTCTAGCCACCTGAGGCCTGTTGGTGAGAAAGTCCCTGATCCAGAGACACGATGATGTGGACAGACCCAGATTATGAAGCTTTTGTACCAGTTTGTCTGGGATTACGGTGTTAAATGCTGAACTAAAATCGATGAATAGCATCCTAACATAAATGTTCATGCACTGCAGAGGAGTCAGGGCTGTGTGAAGTGCCATTGAGACGCCATCCTCTGTAGATCTGTTCCTCATGTAGAGGATTGTATTTCATAATTATAATGAGTGGCCATTACTTTTTGCATAAAAAAGAAGTTATTTTTGTTTTAGATTGTTTACTTTAAAGTTTAAAAATACTTTGTGTATGTCATATATGTATGAGACAATCAAATATCGGTAAATAAAGTACAATATTTATTTTTTTTTTGTATTTTTTTTATTTACTTTATTGAAATCCAATAACATTCCATACAAGCAAGTCAAGTTTAATCAAACTAGGTCCGAAACAATTCAACCCCCACCCATGAGAAGGAGAGAAATGAAGTACAATATATATTCATTGCATGCAAAGTTGTGTTTATGTTAATATTTCTGGGGCGAGGGGGTCCATAGCTTTCATCAGATTCTTAAAGGGGTCCATGACTCAAAAAAAAGGTTAAGAATCGCTGGTCTAAACGTTGTTATATACACGAGGGCAAAATTGTTGGTTCAGTGAAAAAATGCTGCATAGCTCCTCGCCAAGTGACAAAATAAAAAGCCATTGTCCCCTGTGTACCCGCATGCCTTTTGATATGTCATCGAGTAAAGCAAAGCAAGAGTGGCAAGAGATCAAGTGTTACTTATTCCACAAAGGTTTTCTAAAATGGCCTGGACCCCTCGAAAAGATCCTAAATAAAGTGATTTTTATTTATTTGCTTTCCAAACTCCTTTTCTCAAATTCTTCTCACACACGCACGTCTCCAATCGTGCAGTCAGTCATTCAGCCGACGTAAATGGAGAAAGTCGTCACTCTGGTGTCCCACACTGGACGAGAAAAAGCAAAGGACAGAGTCATGTGAGGAGATGAGAAAGAAAACGATAGACCAAGCAAGTTAGAGGCAAAGGCAACAAGACCACCTTCAAGCAGCTGGATGTTCCTGTGACAACAGCTGTAAGTGTTATGAAGAAGTTGAAGGTCCAAGGGATTGTAGCGAACTGTTGTGGGGTGCAAAATCTGTACATTTTGGTTTAATTTTCTATTATATTTTGTTCAAGACAACAGATGAACCAAATTTAGGACAAATCAAAGCAGGGTTTCTTACCTTACACCTCACTTTTAAAACAGCTGTTCCAACATAAAAAGGAAGACATGCTGGTGGCTCAATTACTTTATAGCCTGGGAAAGGAGGACACGAGGCATTATCAAAAAAACTTTATTATCTGGGAAAAGGTAGATTAAAGAGTTTGTGCAAAATTCATCCATCATATTGACAGCCAACCAATCAGGTGTATGGAACTTTTCATGTGTTGGGAAACCACGGCATGAAACCGTAGAATAAATACCGTATTTCTTCAGCGATAAGCCGCCCCACATTATAGGCCGCCCCATTCTATAAGCCGCAGAAAATGCTCATCTATGTTTTAAAACTCTAAGATAAGCCGCGGCGTTATTAAATTTATCAATCTTAATTGAAAGCATCTAATTTGGCACACCCCTGTAGGCCTTTGCAAAACTCTAGTGACATTATAGTTGAGCGTGAACAATTACATTGATAAAATTTTGCACTTTCCGATATCATGCCGCAACGCAAGTCCTACGCTGCAGAATTTAAGCTCCAGGTCGTTGCTTTCGCGAAAGAAAATGGCAATCGTGCAACTGGACGCCACTTTGAAGTAGATGACAAACAAGTGAGAAATTGGCGGAAAGATGAGGAAGCTTTGCACATGCTTCCCTCACGTAGGAGTGGAAGGCTTACAAGTAGAGCAAATTGGCCAAACTTAGAGAAGCGACTTAAAGAATGGATTCTCACGCAGCGTGAGGACAATCCGATAGTTTCAACAATAGCCATCAAAATGAAGGCATGAGGAATGGCAACGGAAATGTTTTTAGATAGGCCGCCCCATTTTAGCCAGCCACACCCAATACGCAGGTTTGTAAAATTATTGTATAAGCCGTGGCCTATCGTTGGGGAAATACAGTATGCCTCATTTGAAAGCAACAAAGAAGAAGAGAAACGGCAATGACAGAAGAGCGACGTCAGAGAAGATGACAGACACGTGTGACCAGTTTTCATCCGATCATCAGTTAACAGCATTTTCATGAACGTGGAGTGCTAAATCAAACGCCGCCCTGGGACATTCATCCTTGTCATCTGTAACTTTTTCGTAAGCTTTTTCTAAAGACTATTCAGACTTTCCTATCAGTACTTATTTTCTATTATTTTTTGTTCCAGTGGTATTATTAATATTCTTGTAATAAAAACCATGCTGCTTTTAACTTTCTATGCTTTGTTTTAATGTCTATAGAGTGATTGAAATAATAAGTTAGATTTCTTTGAGCACCTGGTGCAGTCAGAGATTTGCTATTACCTCTGTGCTGCCAGGTTTATTGAGGCTGAGGGTGAGAGCTGCACTCAATAGTAGGGGACAGTACGTGAAGAAGGTATTCTTAGCTGATAAATGGCCTATAGTCAAGAGTGCTAAGTCTTTGCATGTTTAAATGTATTCTTGTAGACCAAAAGTAATATTTAGGTCTGAGATATCATTAAAACATTGTATGTTGTTTGCGCCAACAATAAGTAAGTCTCTTGAAGTGCTGAGTGACAGGCTGTGTTATACCTAAGGCACTTGTGTAGTTTAAGGTGCTAAAGGTGACATCAGTGTGTCTGTGTGTCATTCATGGGGCACTGTTGTAGTTAGGGTCTGTGCATATGCGTATATCTAAGTATTGTAGCAGTTGAGGCTTTTATCGACCTCTTGAACCCTCAGGTACCACTCCAAACACCGGGTAAAACTCCAATTATTATTTATTTTATGATAATACTGTGCACAAAGCACCCTCCACTCCACACTACACATATAAATCAATAATCAATACAATAAACCGATCCTCCTCTCCCTGACGCGTTGCCACCCTTCCACCCAGCTCAGCTCAATGTCTGGGATTTCCCATAGTCCTTTTATAGTCCTTGACCTGGAAGTGTTTCGCCCTCTCTGTTCACGTGACTAGGAACACTTCCAGGTCATATAACAACTCCATTTCTTCACCCCGGAAGCACGCCGTTCCTTCCGGTCATGTGTTCATGACGGACTTCCGGGTTATAGGGCACATAGCAGCCTGAGAGCCTCCCCACAGCGGCTCCTGGTGGCCTCCATGGTATCCAGCAGGGCTGTGCATACAAACTACAAGGTCCATAAGGCCCTGCTGGAATTCGGGGAACCTCCATGCTGTTGGGAGAGCTCCACCTGGCAGCCTGGAGGTGTTGGCCGGAATATATGGCCGGCAATCCCGCACAGTATGTGTGTGTTCATCTTAAAGTGCAACAGTAGACCAATCCGATTAACGAACTTGACGAGTACACTGACCCTTGATGAACAACAGGTAAAGGGTAAGTAGAGGGAAATACTACGATAATACACCAACCAACCTGGACACGACCACAAGAGGAAAACCACAGACACACACTAAGAGGGGTTGAATTCTCCAATAAGTAATCAGTGTAGACCTCAGCGTTAACATTTGCAATGCACCGTCTATTGGATTGTATTTTTTGTAATGTATGTTGTAATAAAATGCATTGCATTTGTTATTCTAACAGGCACATTACAAATATTTAACACCAGAAATGGCGCCGTGCAGTGAATCCGCTTGACTTGTAGTTTTCCTCCTCTTTCTCTGTATGTTTAGCATTCGTTTGCTCAGAGGTTGATGCGCTTGCTGCTTCCTGAGCAGCTCTTCTTATCTCCACCCTAGCGGCCCGCTTCCTTTCTTCTTCCGTCGGCATCTTTTCACGTTAGAACCGATTTAAGTCAGTGTTTGTGTTCCAATTACTTAGTACGTTTTCCTTAATTTTTCACTTAAGTTGACACTTGAGGTGGTATGGATGAGAACGGTGCCCGTACACATGCGCCACACGGCTGCCCGCTGCCAAGAGTTGATTCTACAATAAAATAAAAAAAAAAGAAATAACCTTGGAGGTCAATCATCACCCCGAAAGCGCATAGTAGACGTCACGTAATAAATGCGTACCAAATTTCAGGTCAATAGTTGAAACGGTTTGCGAGCTACAGGTGATTTAAAATCCTGGACAGATAAACGGAGCGTATTATATATAAAGATGTATATGTACAGTATAGAAACAGCGCTGAGAAGCTGCACCTGCCAGGTATGAGTCATCCATAGTATGAGCTGGCATGCCATGACCAGTGGCAGGTGCGCCTATAAAGCCGCAAATAGAATTCCATCTAGTGTGACTACAGCGAGCAGTCCTTTCAAAGATAGTGAACGGCTTGAAAGAGCCATGTAAAGAGTAGGGGATCCATTCTGGTACTCCACGCTGATGCCACTGTTTGTAGTGATAAAAGCAGACAGACGCACATCCCTTTCATTATGGTGGATAGATATGGACACACAACCTTGATTCTGTATTTGCGCCTTTCCTCTCTCTGGCAGTCAGTAGCATAAGTCAAGACTTCACAGTGACTGCAGTGGTCGGTCATATTGTCACACTGACAGAGTACAGCGAAATTCTTATTTGCATGTTTGACCGACATATTGCCAGTCTCCTGCCTCTGCATCAACAAAAATACACTGAAATATAATTTAATAAAAAAACACAAATCAGGTCTTGTGTCTCAGCGGTTTAAGTAATGTGATTAAAAAAGACAAAACGTGACATTCCAATACACAGTTAGTCACAGTTCACCATCATGGTAGGCCAGAGTCTATCCTGGCAGGACTGGGCATCATTCCCACTCCTGCACACACTCGCTCTGGGGCTTTTTTGATTTGCCCCTCAACCTAACACAATATCAAAGAAAAATCTGGAAAATTGGGAGAAAAGCCCAAAGAGGCACAGGGAGAACATGAAAGTGCATTCAGCCTTGAAGATCTCGAGGCAGCAGCAGAAGCACCACACCAGTGATAAAAGATGAATTGATTTGACTCTCTGTACTTTTTTGCATTTTCGGACGTGGACAATTCATACAAGACTTCACATTTTTTTTCCCCATTAAAAGGCTGTGTTAAGTTCAAACGGGGACACTAAATTTTTGATATGTTTAAGAACTAATCATTGCCGAAGTTGCATTTAAATAGACAAATATGCTTTTATCATTTCTTTGATATTTTGACAGATTTTAAGGATATTTACATGTTACAGGAATGCTGCTGGCTGCTGTATTTACTGCTTGCACATGACAATAAACCTGAACTAGAAATAAACTGTTGTTTTAATGTCATTCAAGGAGGTGAATTAGAGCTTAAAGAACGGCATTTTATTTAGATTCATGAGCTACGGTGAAGCGGTGTAGCCATTTGTCACATTTTTTATGTGTGTTCAGATCAGTGAAGAAGGCTGGATACTTAATAGCTTCCAATTCTGGTTGAGAAACGCAAAGATTGATACAGTAAATTTCATCAAAGCCTCCTTTTATTCAATTTCGCAACTGTTCATCTCTGCCACTAGATGGCACTGTAGCCTTAAGCTTTTGTTAACGGGTTTCTGTGAAGGACACTGAAACGAACATAATTAGAAAAAAGGAGTTTAATAGTTAATAGTAGGTAAGCGGGGGAAAATTGGGGTTTAATTTTTGTTTATTCGCCTATTGGTAAATTTAACAAATCTTAATAAAATGTAATCTTGAATTATCAAAGTTGTTGAAGACCGTGTGCTTAAATTCACAAATGACTGCATTAAGCATTAGCATGCATTACTGTGGTTTTTAGAGCAAAGAGCAGAAAATATTTAACAACAATTTGTATTCTTACTGTACAATGGCTTACAGTACACAGTAGGTTTTAAAAATGGCAAACAATTAAATCATTAATAATAATTGGAAACCGCGGCAATGTTCACTTGTATTTAGACAAACTGAGGAAAGCTGGAGCAATTAATTCCCCCCCATCAGTGGGATTTAGCATCCATTACAATGAATTGGCTTCAGCGAGGAAACAAAGGTGCTTTTAACATCTTCTAGAATAAACCAATTAAAGCCGTGTATGAATTGTAATGCAGAGAAGTTGAAAAGGATCACTTTTGTTTGTAAATGTTTGCCTCAAGTTCTTGTCTAATAGGAGACCATTGCATAATTTGTGAATTTCTCTGCACAATATGGCACCTTCGATACTGTACAGCGCCGCTGTGTCCAGGCAGCCATTACAGGCTTTTGTGTTCGATGTATTGATATCTTATATGGAGCTTGGGGGGGCTGCCGGTAATTGGCACCTCCATGAAGGATGAGATGCATCTGTGGGACTGCGCCAGAGCCTTCACTTACACGGCGCTCATTTGTTTGGACCTTTTATACCTTTCAGAGAATGCGCCCTTCTGCTGCAGAGCGCCACGCGGTTCATGAACTGAGCAGTTAGACAGTAATTATTTTAAAGGCATGGCAGCTCTTGCTTGAACAGTAGTCAGATGTTTCATGGTGAGTCTTAACATTTTTTTATGATTAAATGTTAATCCTTAAGTACACAGCCTCTTCTATATTCTGACACCACTTTTTAAACTTGGAAATTACATTTTGGCTTAAATTAATTGGTGTCTAATAGTTGGGGAGGCATCAGCCCGCTCTCTCCCAGTGACAGCTTTAGCCGAGCACCGGATAACAATCTCCCTGTGGCCACTGCAAGCCCCCTAATGAGACATCCCGGGCTGTGATTAGAGTGTTAATAAGGAAAGGAGCAAGACCACCTTCCACGTTGTGACTTCACACC
This sequence comes from Erpetoichthys calabaricus, assembly GCF_900747795.2. Taxonomy (NCBI): domain Eukaryota; kingdom Metazoa; phylum Chordata; class Cladistia; order Polypteriformes; family Polypteridae; genus Erpetoichthys; species Erpetoichthys calabaricus. Next base: position 141,370,757 of record NC_041406.2, read on the forward strand.
AGAGCAGTTCAGAGCAGGTGGGGACGGCTGGAAAGGAAAGGAATGGCTAAGCAGCAGGATGGCGCAGTTTGAATGCTCAGGTGTTTCTGGTAGGGGCTTGAAGTTGAATATGAATTGGAGACAATCCAGTGGCTTCTGAAGACACAAATCCGTGTATGTGTGTATAAATAGACAAATATAAATAAATATACAGTATATATGAGAGAGAGAGTCTGTGTATATGTGTAGAAATTAATTTATCATTAGAAGTGACCGCCAGAAAGACACAAACCCCTGTCACACAGCGTGTCACTTAAGTACGTTCTCATAATTCATAGGAAAATCAAGCAAAATGACCCCTTTTATTGGCTAACTAAAAAGATTACAATATGCAAGCTTTCGAGGCAACTCAGGCCCCTTCTTCAGGCAGGATGTCCAGTTACATTGATATCTGTTTAGTGTGTAGTATAGAATGTGTTTAAGTTCAGCTCCACTACGAGTAAATAGACGCGCTTTAACCTCTTGGAAATGATTTCACACTTTTTATGTATTTCTTGATGTGGTTAGTGTGTTTGTGTGTGCGTGTATGTTTATTGATGGAAATAATATATAATAATGTGTGTATGTACAGTATATATGTGTGTGTGTGTGTGTGTGTGTACTGTATATATGTATGTATATACAGGGTGAGTCAAAATTTTATATAAACATTTGAATGGCGGAAACAATTTATTCTCAAAACATACTTGATATGCGCCAGATGATTCTCAACCTGTTCGCCATCATGTTCAACACACAAAAACCAACGAGCAACAGCACCATTTAAAGGCCGATAACACACATTTCACAGGGAAAAGATGATACCACAGTCCATAATTTGTCCTTCAGGTCATTGATATCACAAACTTTCCTGCTATACACACAGTGCTTCACCATCCCAGGGTGTCAAATCAGGGGAGTGTGGAGGCCATGGCAATGGGCCATCGTCCTAGAAAGGTGTGGTCGAGATAAAAAGAATCCATTAATGTTAACATAATTTTGATTCATATGTATATGTAAAATATTTGTATTTATTGTATTATATTTGTAATTTATTATTATTATTATATTTGTATTTATTTATATTATATATTGTGGTGTAAGGCCGGACCCTTATAGCATGGAGACGTCCCGGCCAGGCAATGGCCCTGGCCATACACCACTTTATATATACTGTAATATATATATATATATATATAATATATATACACATACACACACACACACACACACCCCACATATGCTCACGTATAAGTCGGGTCTTGTAACCTGAAAAATCAATCATAAAATCCGACCCCAACTTATAGGCCCGTTCAAAAATACGACACATTTATTTATTTATTTGTTTTTTTTTTTACATCTTCTTGCCTCCTCCAATCTCCTATCAGTTTCTCAGATGCATCAAATTTTGTTGCAGCAGCACAGTCACCAATTTCTATTGCTACTTCAATGACTTTGAGTTTAAAACCGGCTTGATATTTTCTTCTGATCGAACGCTTTATCGTAGATAAGGGATGCTGTCATGATAAAGGTGTATGAGATACAAAAAACACAAATCAGTGCCAACGTTGCTTTGGAATAGTGTGGGTGTTACCGTGTGGTCATGTAGGCACAATACATAGAGAAAAAAAAAAGTCTGTGTGCTCCGTGGTTACTCTGTCAGGTGGGCGTCGGCATATCATAATCTCTGGGACCAATAACGCGAGTTTTCCACATTCGACTTATACGACCGACATCATAAAATACCAGAAATTATCAAGAAAGTAAACTCAAGTCCCGACTTATCTGCGGGAGAAGTCCTCCACGAGTGTATACGGTATGTATGTATGTATGTATGTATGTATGTATAATCACTTTTACTTTCTTTTTCTTTCCCCCTGAACCTCATTTAAAGAGCATCTTTATTTGCCCCAGAGAGAAATTTGCCTTTTTAAAGTTCTATCTTTCTATTATATAGTGCCTTTCCTCTCTGTCTGTCTGTTTGTAACAAAGTTTATACTCTAGGTTTACAAGGTCATTATTATTGCCCCCTGCCCTGTTGTAATCAATATGCAACATGTCCCCACTCTTCATTGATAAAATGTACATGATGTGTATAATAAATGGTTCTATACCAAAATAGTATGATTTTTTTGTTTGCAAGTATATTTGTGTAGTACTGTGTATAAATATATGTATGTTTATGAATATAATGTATAATTGTTTGCATGTATATACTTTATGTAGCATAAATACATGCACACATACCAAAACATATTATATGTGTGTTGTCAAAGAACGACAAAAGCGGAAGTGAAACTATATTTGTGTAGTACTGTGTATAAATATATGTATGTTTATGAATATAATGTATAATTGTTTGCATGTATATACTTTATGTAGCATAAATACATGCACACATACCAAAACATATTATATGTGTGTTGTCAAAGAACGACAAAAGCGGAAGTGATGTCATCACTGCCAGGCGGAATTTCCCATAACTGGTCTGCAGTGGAAAGAGAGAAAGGATTAGCACACTTCGCCACCCCCTGGTCTGGTGTGGAATTACCTTTAGTTGTCTCCCATGCACACGTGTGTGACAGTGTGTATGTATGAATATACTGCATATGTTTGCATATGTAGAGGTGTATGTATGTATGTATGTATGTATGTATGTATGTATGTATGTATGTATGTATGTATGTATGTATGTATGTATGTATGTATGTATGTATGTATGTATGTATGTATGTATGTATGTATGTATGTATGTATGTATGTATGTATGTATGTTGTAAATGGCATGAAGGACAGACTGGTATGCCAGCTGGATGGAAAATGACTTATTACCCAGCCCAAGGTATATAAAGGATGGACCAGTGGAAGCTGGAGGCCAGGAGCACTACCACAACTACAACAGGTAACAGTGGTCCTCCGAGGCGGACACCTGCAGGGGTGCATGGGACTTGGAGTTCAGAAGTACGGCCCTGTCAGAGTCCCTGGGCAGGGTGAGAGGGTGCTGTCAGGGAAGGACCTCCCTGGTTTTCACATGACCCCCCAAAGTGCTTCTAAGAGGACACACTGTGGCATCAGAATCATTTTGGGTCCAGTTTAAATACTCAACAGAAGGAGCAGAAGGAAAGAAAAGATTTACAGTTAGGTCCATAAATATTTGAACAGACAACTTTTTTCTATTTTTTGTTCTGTACATTACCACAATGAATTTTAAATGAAACAACTCCGATGCAGTTGAAGTGCAGACTTTCAGCTTTAATTCAGTGGGGTGAAGAAAACGATTGTATAAAAATGGGAGGCAACTAAAGCATTTTTTGAACACAATCCCTTCATTTCAGGGGCTCAAAAGTAATTGGACAAATTAAATAACTGGAAATCAAATGTTCATTTCTAATACTTGGTTGAAAACCCTTTAACAACTGAATTTTTTTATATTTGTGGTTTGGTTGCTTTTGCATGTTTGGTGATTTATTTGTAATAAAATACTTTATTTGAACCCAGGACAGTGCTGGGTGGCATTGTGTCTGAGGGTTAGGGCTTTGTGGCACCCACTTGTGGTCACTGATATATAAATATAATATTATACAGGAAGTGTTTTTAAGGCTTCAGGCACTTAATTACATTAAGGTTATGGGTGTAAGTCCTGCTACTAACACTTTTTGACCCTGACCAAGTCACTTCACCTGTCTGCTCTCCAACCAATTGTATCTCAAATGTTAGATAAAGGCAGCCAAAAAAGAAGCATTTTTAATTGTGTGTGTGTATATGTATATCTAGTGTTCTTGTGTTTTATATATATATATATATATATATATATATATATATATATATATATATATATATATATATAATATAATTCACACACATGGTGTGTATGCACGTATTTCTTCAGTCAGGAGCCCATTATTGCACACACCGGTAAGTATTCCTTTCTGCTGAAACCCAGTGTCTTTCCCAGGAGGTTTCATTATGAACACATTTTCTGTTGCAGAATCTGCTTGAGTGCAGTACTGTATGTAATCTTTGTTAATCTATCCCATGTGTTTTCTTCTCGCTCACGGTCTCGGGGATTTGGCAATAGGAGCTGTTATAAAAATAAAAATAAAAAAAAAGAAAAGAAGGATCAAACTTCCTGTTTCTCTTCAAGATGTAACCTAAAAAATGAGGCCAGTCACCAGGAAAATAATCAGGTAGACTGGAAATTGAAAAGCTGCTTGTCTCTATAGCTCATAGGAGTATACGAATCATTCAAAGTGTCTCCCTTGATGCTGTTTTAGAAGAAGCAGGTATAATACTTTATGTTCTTATTAACACCATTGTATTCGGAAGAAAGCAAGCACTTTGAAAAGAAGACAGCAGTTTTCTTTGCCTCATCACCAGAATTGCTTTTTAAATTCCTTTGGTCGTTGCAAATTTAGAAAAGTACAACTGGCCCGACAAACTGTGTTTCCTCTTGTTCTTCTTAAAAAGTTCTGTACATAGTTACTTTGGAAGTTCCGTTTATTCATTTAAAGTGTCATTAAAATCCTAGGGAACGATTTCAAAGGACTTGTCCATATTTGTCAGTTTCTATGTGATGCAATGTTGCTGTTAGGTATTTAGATGAAAAGTGAAGTCTGAATAAATTAAGAGTTTTATAGTCTGTGTGCATTACTGGGCAACTTCTACTGAATTCATCAATTCATTCATTTCTTATTATATAGTACAAAAAGTCAGAATGGGACAGAGCTCAGACACGTATGTGTGTGTGTGTGTTAGAACTTTGAGTAGGGAAAAGGTGCTACATAAATCTAATGTAGTATTATTGTGTGTGTACACACATGTGCTATATATATATATATATATATATATATATATATATATATATATATATATATATATATTACCTGGTAGGTAACCACCCATACAATCAGATTGTGATTCAGACTACGAATGCCGTGAATGTAATTACCCCGATCTACATGCTGTCAAATAAACGAACCACACACCGTGGCGCAATGTTAGGGGCTTTGCCTCTAGCGCTGACTTCCGAGGGTCGATTCCCGTAAGGGAGTGCAGTGAGTGTGTACACCTGATGAGCCCAGAATTAGGGAGAAACACGTGTCGCATACTCTTTGCATTATTTGACAGTAAACTATTTCAACCATATATATATATATTGTGGGAGATGGCCGGCTGTTCATCCCGGCCGATACCTCCAGGCCGCTAGATGGAGCCCTCCCTGTAGCATGGAAGTGCCCCAAAGACCATCAGGGAATGGAATTTTTATTCCCAACCCTGCTGGACACCATGGGGCCCACCAGGGGACGCTGCAGGGAGGCTCAAGGACTTATACGTGCCCTATAACCCGGAAGCATGTCATGATCATATGACCAGAGGGAATGATGTGTTTCCGGGTTGAAGAGAAGGACTTTTTATCTGACCCGGAAGTGATAAGAAATCACATGGACTGTAGGATGGGAAACACTTCCGGGTCAGGGAATATAAAAGGACTGTGGGAAAGCCCGGACGCTGAGCTGAGCTGGGAGGTAGGGTGGCGAAGTGTCTGGGAGTGGAGGATTGTTGGTGATTATTGATTATCGTACTTGTATGTGTAGTGTGGAGTGGAGGGTGCTTTGTGCACATAGTTATTATAAAATAAATAATTATTATAATTTTACCCAGTGTTTGGACTGGTACCTGAGGGTTCAAGGGAGCTCTAGCGCCCCCTACTGCTACAATATATATATATATATATATATATATATATATATATATATATATAATCTTTATGTATGGGTACACACACACAGAGTAGCATTTTATTATATACTACAATTGTGTATGTGTGTGGGTGTTTGCACACTTTTCTTGGTAATCAGTGCTATTAGGATATCATCCTTGGGTTGGTTGTATAGGCAGGACAACTGTAAGGCAAACTTTATTTTTATAGGTTTTTGTGTTTATTTCTATTTCTGATTTGGTGGGAAGAGCATCCTTTTGGGTGGACACTACCACATAGCTACACCCCATTTTATAAATATATCTATTTGTTACACCTATATAATGTCTGTCTGTCTATTCTGACAACTACTCTATCTATCTATCTATCTATCTATCTATCTATCTATCTATCTATCTATCTATCTATCTATCTATCTATCTATCTATCTATCTATCATAGTGCCTTTCATATCTATCGATATCGCTCGATCGACACACACCCCAGCTGTTCTGCCCGTTTTAGACAGGTTGAAATCTTAGGTAATCATCACAGACCTCGGCATAATCTGTGTTAACGTCTGCAGTGCACCATCTAATTGGGATTTGTAACGCCTGTAGCAATGAAATGCATTGCAGTTTTCATTCCAACAGATGCCACATAACAAACATTTTATGAGTCCCGTACCAAATGGCTTAAAAACAGAGACACAGCAACCAGACAGACTCTCATCCTTTTATTAAGGTGGATTATGAGACGAAGGGCACTGGAGGATGCAGGGCACCATAACTGCAGGCTAGGTGGGCTCTGCAGCATTGTCAGGACATGACAGTTGGATGCTAGGGGCTTGGCTTCCGAAGTTGTGGGATGATTTGTCACGCATGTGACAGTATAAAAGGTGGATGTCGCATTCACTGCAACATGAAAGATTGCAGATAAACACTCCGGACAGAGTTCCTGTTATTGAGTCTGGCCTTTCCAACTCTCATTTAAATGTTCGTCTGAATCTGAGTGTGTTCCATTTTTGTTCATGTGATTGTTTTATTTAACATTTTGGTAAAATTCTGCGTGTTCAAGCTTATAGCTGGATGATCTGATATGTGGATCTTGAGACACGAGTAACTCATGGACGTTTTTGTTTACCGTTACCCAACTTTGGTCAGCATAGATCCCTTTTATTTCAGAAATTTTGTTATCTCCATCCTGCATGGGAAGAGGGGATTACATTTTTTTCTCAGCCATTACTTCAAACTATATGGGGTAAGCAAGATATTGAACGAAATCATTAGTTGGGTGAAGTACTCCTTTAATTCTTTTGAGGTGTTTCATAGGAGACTCTGGCGATTGTACTGTGAACGTGGCCCCCTTTGATTTAAAGCTCTTGTTAGTCAAGTCAGAAGGTCTGAGGAGGACATTCAGGTGTGGATTAGAAATGCAGTCCCTCCCGGCCTTGGGTTTAGAACACGGTGACTTCTCATGCTGTTCTCCTGTCGCCTGTTTAGTTTTTATGCAGTGGCTTTTAGTGGGTGGCAGCGGTTTTTGAATTTTGATTGTGCGTGCAGCAGTGAAGCCCTGACAGGACCCAGAGCATTTCATTACTGTTAATGGAAGTAGCTAATACTCGATGGAGATGGAAACATTTTATTTCCTAAACAATTTGAGTTTTCCAGTGATTTCAACTCCTTGCCAAGAGTGATCTTCCCCAGCTGTTCGTGAACACGGTCTCTCTCTCTCCTTTTTATTTTCCTCTTTTTAGTTTGATCCATGCCGTTACTTATCTGCGAGACCGAGGGAGGGTGTGAATCTGATAGAAAGCAGCCTGCACTTGAGGGCCTTTAGTTCCGTGGATTCGTGGCTTTGTACATCCGTATGTACAGCGAGGGCTGATGCTGTCCTTTAAAGAAGAAGGATTAGGAGTAGGCCTTCCACCATTAGTGCTTTTGTTTTCACCTTTCACCTTAGTTTCATTAAAGATGCTTTTTTTTTTTTTTTTTAAAAACCAGAATGGGTTGCTTCAATTATTTTTCACAAAACCTTAGCATTCACTAAGCTTGGCAGTTACCAGCAGTTCTCATGTTGTGGGATTGTGGACAAAAAGGACAAAATGTTTGTGTCTGTTATTATAGTATTGGAAAAAAAAAAACATCATTTTGTTTTTCGTATTCTGCGTCTGCTTTTTAAACTCCTTGTTAATTGGACAAGTTTAGCCTGTGGAATTATAATGGCCAGTGCTGTGAGCTTTAGCTTTTTAAGAAATTCGGAAAAAAATGTCTGCTTTTCTGTTGTCGATTTAACATTTCTTTGCTTAGCAGACAGATGCTTTTATCCAAAGTGACTTCTAAAAAGAGGCCTACATAATCGCATCATTCTGGGGGGACTGTCTGGGAAGAAGTGGTCCCAGGACAAGGTGACAAAATTAATCATCACAAGTGAGGAGCGCAAAACAAAATGAGGGCCCGTTATCCTTTAGTTAGTTTTAGTTAAGAATTTATCGATGCCATTAGCAATTAGACAGAAGTTCGAACCGGAGAGTCTTTAAACACTTCGTAAACACATCATGGGGAGTCAGAGCTTCAAATGGAGGTGGACAGCTTGTTCAACCAGCTTGGAGCTACACATGAAAAAACAAAGGAGTCAGGATGGAGGTGATCCGCACCAGATTAGTGGGAGAGGAGGACCTCACAAGTGTCTCCGTATACATGGGTGCTGTGACCAGGTTGAGGGACACCAACCGGGCAACCCCGTTTTAATAACTAAGTAGAAAATAAAAACAAACTCTGGGCAAGGCTGGGGCACAACAGGGGGTTTGCATTGTGCTGGAGCTCAGTAAGAAGTGCCACGTAAACAGCACATTGTCCACTCACTGCCTCCGAAGTCCTGGGAACGCCAAAGAATTGAATTCCGTTTTTTGCCCACAGCTCATCCGAGCTGAGAATGCACCCTGCTGGCGCACAACAGCATCCCCACCAAGCGGCATCATCATCGTTATCTTCATCCTTGAAGACCCCCCACAATGCTGAACTCGTGGCGTCACTTTGTAAATCTTCTTAGACGGAAGCAGCATATGAAAGCCGCATGTTTTTTTTTTTTTTTTTCTTTTTATGGAAGCATTTTTGCAGAAAGATAATTTTAGAAAAGTTTCAACTGTTTTTTGTGTTTTGATTTGTTTTAATCGTCGCTAATTCATATACAGCACACTGACCAGTTGGAAGATTTGTGTGGTTTACTAATTAGATGTTTCCTCAACAATTCACATTTTCTTTGTCAATTTCAAAGAACGTTTTTTTAATGAGGTGTCTAATTAAGGTAGAGAATAAAGCGGAGTGTGTTTTGGCACAATACTCCTAACACATAAAAATAAGGAATAACATTTGGATTTTTTTTTAGTAAACTGGAAGTTACCGCAAAGAGCCTCATGTAGCTTTGCATAGCCACCATCCATCCACTTACTCAGGGCAGGTATCCCAGCAGTCACTGGGCACAAGGCGGGAATCGATCCCTTGACCAGACGCCAGTCCATCATACGTGTGATCATACACACATCAGGGTTCAGTTTAACAACGGTCATTCATGTCACAGTACGTGACTTCTAGTTGGAAAGGGGTATGTCGGACGTGCTGTTGACCCCATCGCCTCACCATGTCAGTTTAAACAGTGTAACGAAATATGCAGAGGAGACGCACAGATAAAGGCTTGGGGAAATCCCTGTATGCCGTCAGGTGGTCCGAGTTGTCAATCCAGACTGATGCCAGATAATTCCAGAATGAGTCGGACATTAGAAACCACGAAGCAAGGTTTAACGGGACTTTTTAACGGAGAAATCTCAGGAAGTGACGTAGACAAATGAAATGAGGCTAGATGGAGATGTCAGCATAATCGGGGGCCGGAAATGAGGTCATCAAGAGCGGACAGGAAGTGAAGTCATCATGGTGGGACAGAAGGAGAAAAACTCATTGGTAGGAACACGGAAGTGGAACCGTCCATGAGAGTCCAATAGGACGTCACCCTGATGGACCTCCGAAAGGTGCGCTTTTTAAGCTGAATAAGGGAGAGAGAGACATTAGTACAGTGGAACCTCGGTTTGCGAGTAACTTGGTTTACGAGTGTTTTGCAAGACGAGCTAAAATTTTTAATAAATTTTGACTTGATAAACGAGCGAGGTCTTGCAGTACGAGTAGTATGTGATCACAACTGAGCTGATGGTGGTTCTCTCTCTTGCTGCGGGATTGTGGGCAATCGTCTCCTATTCTCCATCTGAGTCGGCGTGCCTCACTCATATAGTCAACATCCGTATGAGTGTATACTGTTTACTACAGCATTGTGACTGTGTGTATGTGTGTGTGTGTGTGTGTGTGCTGTGATGTGCGAGTCCCCGTCTTGCACCCCAAAACACGAAGCCGAGTCTCAGTACTTTAGCAACACCAGCTTTATTCAGCTTGAAACAGCAGCAGCGCGGTTATTTATTGTAGTGGGGTCTGCCGCTCTCCTATACACAGACACAGCAGTCAGGCAGGGCCGTGGCCAAGTAGTACTGTGCCCTGCGCATTTATAATGTTCCTTGTATCACCCATCGATGGCAGGCGCTTATAGCATGTCCGTGATCTTTTCAGATTCACTTTTACGGCGAACTGCTACAGCACTGGGAGACTGCGATTGCTTTGGGACGCTCTTTCGCGTGTCGTCCCGTTGGTTGCAATCCCACAAGAGTTTAGAAACTCCCTCACACCAGCCATGATTCTTTTCAAAGGTAAAGTGCGGGTTAATTTGTTTGATGTGTTTTTACTTTATATTTTATATTAATCAGTTTTATATGAATAGTTTTGGGTAGTGGAACGAATCATCGTGAGTTTCCATTATTTCTTATGGGGAAATTCACTTTGATATACGAGTGCTTTGGATTGCGAGCACGTTTCCGAAGGAATTATGCTCTTAAACCGAGGTTCCACTGTACTTTGTTTTAAATCCCCATTTCTCGTTCTGTGGCACGTCATTGAGCCCACTGGCTGCCCCCTAATCCCGCCTGTGTGACAACAGCTAATAATCAGTGGACACATTTAGCCATTGTGTGCCGACTTTACAGCACCGTTGTGTGTGCCCCGCTTTGTGTAACAACCAATTAATGCACTGCCTAATGGGGCTGCTGCTATACGACGGGTACAGCAAGGTCCACCGCAATCTCTGACCCCCCCCCTTTTTTTTTCTTCCTTTTTTCCATTCTGTCACAAGACATCAGACAGTGGGACTTCTGCTTCTGAGGTCCAAAACACCCACGTGTTCCTGCATTCTTTGCATTTCTATAGCGCTTTTCTCACTACTCAAAGCGCTCAGCAATTGCAGGTTAAGGGCCTTCCTTGCTCAAGGGCCCAACAGAGCAGAGTCCCTTTTGGCATTTACGGGATTCGAACCAGCAACCTTCCACTCCGTACATTCTTTGCATTGTACTTCTGGATGAGCATTCATTGGTTGTCACCCCTCATATACACACACAGCACACCCATACGGCTAAAGACAAAATCAAACCTGTCGTGGACAAATTCTGGTCATTCACTGGGGATATCAGATTACAACTGCCTCCAATTGGCTGGGATCTTGTAACTGAAGGGTACAACTGAAAATCGTGAGAAGAGTCGTTTAATGTGACGTGGCCTTAACCTGTACATCTTGGGACTCTGTGAGGAAACCAGGGTACACAGAGGAGAGTCACGCAGACATTGGAAGATCCTACAAGGTCTGTACAGGGAACACTGTAGTGGCACTAACATAGCCAGTAGGAAAATATAATAAAAAAAAAAATGTAAGCTACCAGTCTAAAAGAAGACCAAAAGACTCGAATGAACACAGTAGGTGCTTTCCAACTGCAGGGACTTTTTAGAAACTCAAACTTTTGTAGAATTCTCATCATGGGAAATTGGGCGATTAGCAGTTCCTGGTAGGTAGATCCTGGTACTTTTTTCAGCTCCTACTATTTAGCTCCTAGGCTATGCACTTTTCATTCATCCAGGAACTATTGTGGGTGGGTCTCGGGCGATGAACTGTGCTGATTGGTTAACCACAAGTGCTGGCACCATCTTAGTTTGGACTTTGGAGAGTTATCGGTGAAGATGGAGTGTCACACGTCCAACTGCATCACTCTTAGTAACTGCTTCTCATGGTGTGCCGTGACAGTTATGTCCCTGACTACATGTGATCTCTTCAAACAATAAGGTGCTGGGGTCCCAATGTGGATTCTCGATTACGCCGAATTAAGGTGCCTGGGGGGTGGTCACCTCATGTTCTTCCAATCGTGGCACATTAAGGTGTGGGGGGATCTCCCCATGGATTCATCTTTGCACCGCATCACTCTTCTTTGCACATCACATATTTTGCATAAAGGTTACAGTTTCTGTTGTGTGTGGTGTGGAACGCAACATTCAAAAAGAGGCCACAGACCCCAAGTGGTGTACATCGTACAGGAACTCATTGGTTCCTGAGAACAAAGTTCCTAAGATGGGAAACGTCCATTGCTAGTAACTCAGGATGTCGTCAGCTTTCTCCCATAGTTGTGTCCTAAGTCCCCCAGTCCTCAGCAGCCATGGCCAGTGAAAAGTCTGAACATCACGCAAGAACTCCTGCTGAACAAAGCAATTCAATTGGGAGTGGCGCCTTGACCAGTCAGCTCGACTCCCAGCACAACTCTGTAATCAAGACTCCAGTACGAGTGTTTGAGTTCGTATTTTTATTCTTGTTTGGGTCTCAAGCGAATGATGAATGAAATTTAATGTATATGTGGCCAAGCTGAAATGAAATGAAAGTGGAGGGACAGTTGGATTTATAAGTAATTCTATTCTGTAGTTTCAAGTGGTCACTCACAGGCTTTTGTGGATGAGATTCTGTGCAGCAAACTACCTAAAAATAACAAATCTAAAATGTGTGTTGCTTTTATGGGTCTTACAAAGGCTCCTAGCATTTGTTTCAAAGTATGGAAGCTCCATAATGATAGAAGCACACTACGAATGAGACATATTTAGTTACTAATCACAGTTCTAGGTTTTATATATAGTTTTATACAGTCGTTAGATGTTTTCTATTTATTCTTCTACTGTAAAATTATAGAATTTAAATACAGTAGTTATTTAAAAGCCTCCGTGTGTGTTACATGTGTGGAAGTGGTTCATTGTTTTTAAAGCTTATTTGGATTTTGTTGTATCTTTTGTTTTAATGACACAAACGAAGATTTATGAAAGAACAAGATGAATGTACAGTATATAGTTATCTGTTTATACAAAGCTACACGTCCCCAATTGCCTTACTGACTGACTGACTGCCTGGCAAGACATTCTTAGCTCGTCGCAAAAAAAAACTACGAAAAACAATTTTTCTCTAGTGGGTCAGCCTCTGACGCCTACAAAATCTCAACCTCCCTGAGAAGTTTATTGAATCCTGGAAAGAGCACGATGGTCTTTTGCATTTAATAGTCGCGGTGTTCGTGCCGGTCTGCAGCGATTTCAGGATAGCACCGATGCTAGCAGGTTGGTCTGTAAGTCCATGGCATTGTGGGTCTAGTTAGGCTTCTATCCTTATTTTTTATTTTCTTTTTTTTAAATTTTGGTCTTGTTTATGTCTTGTGTACAGAAATATATGCAGGAAAATAATTATCAGTGTGAAATATGTGATATCAAAAATCGAAATTATCTCAAGTTCAGGTTTGTCATGTGCCCACAGTACAATGAAATCAGAACAGTTAATAATAAATGAATACCAACAAAATACACGCACAAAAGTATACATTGCATGCAACCTATGTATATATTGCATTATATATATATCTCTCTATTATAAAATAAAATCTTGAGATAAGACTATTGCCAAGAGTTTTTTTCAAGTCCCGCTCTCGTATCAACCATTTTCACCCACACCCGCTGTCCACTCACCTCTCATTGGTGTGAATGCTTTGGTCAGTCACAGTTCCTGCACTCTCCGCTCTTATAAATGTTTACGTTTTCCTCACTTTAAGTTCCCAATATAAGAAGACTTATGTCCAAATCTTACTGAAGAATTTCATCCCAAAGGGTTATCTACAGAAGAAATGAGTACGCGGGCAATCCTAGCACCGAGAAACGATGAAGTCAAACAAATTAACGTGAAAATTGTCGATCGGTTACACAGCAAATTGGTTAAATGCGTATCAATAGACTCTGCTGAAACAGTTGGTGGCGATGGTGTGGAAGATGAAAACATCAACTTACAATATCCCGTAGAATATCTACAACCATTAACACTGTCTGGTCTTCCACCGGCCGAATTACTGTTGAAAGAAGGATATATCGTAATGTTATTGCGTAATTTATGTCTGAGTGATGAACTATGCAATAGGACAAGATTAGTTGTCAGAATTGGTCGAACAATTCTGATGTGTAAAATTTTAACAGGCCACAAGAAAGGTAATGTAGTCAGTCCATCTTCCGCGGATAACATGAGACACCAAAGGAGATTTTGATTTGCCATTTGTATTAAAATGTTTACAGTTTCCCGTTAGAATAGCTTTTGCTATGACAATTAACAAATCACAGGGACAAACATTTGAAAATGTCAGTTTATTTAATAGAGAGAAAGAAACAAAATTCACTTACGGGCAGTTATACATTGCATTGTCACGATGCAAGTCCAAACACGGAATCAAAATTCAATGCGATATTGATGAAAAGTTAATTCCAAAAATTGTTTTTACTGAAGTTTTACAGTAAAAGTGTAAGTTTAAAAAGTATTTGCGTGTTAATTTCAAAGCCAAACCGAACGAAAACGTATAATGAAACGAATAACTCTTAACGCAACATGAAACATAATTTTCTTTCAATTTATTACGTTTTACTATTTTTTACTATGGTTAATTACTCGCTGTAATGTAAAATAGTTAGTTCTATTATGCATATGTAAATTCCCATGAAAATAACGATCTGTTTAAAATGTACATCTGCTTCCCCATACGCGAGCAACAGATCTACAAAGTGGCTAGCGCGAAGTATATTTAAAATGACAAAATTTCCAGCACCCGTACTTAATGTTGTCCAAGATGGCTGCAGTGTCCAACGTGCAAACCTAGCATACCCGCTGAACAGAGGTTCCCAAAAGTATGACGTGATCAAAACAGATCTACACATGATTGCATGACACAGTGTACCATTGTGCCAGTTTTACAAAGCCTTTTTTGTATAAAGAAATGAATTTCTTTCTCAAGTCTTGTGACGTTTCTCTTCTATGTGGTGCCATTATAGTCGGCATTGAAGAGGAAGGGATTTTGCTTGTTAAACACCACAGAGAATCGTCTGTTATCTGGTGGTCACCTGTGTGGTGAATGTGAAAATGGCATAGGGCTCATGGGCACTGTCCTTGCCTTGGTTTAGTTTTTATTAATCAAATTGATTCCAGTATGTATAGAAATGTGCTGACAGGTCTCTGTCATTATACACAGAAGTTAAATATGGTGTCCCACAGGGCTCAGCACTGGGACCTTTACTGTTTTCATTTGATATTACTTCTCCGGGAACTATCATTAGAACACATAACATTAGTTTTTACTCATTTGAGATGACACCCAGTTATACGTTTCCTTTAGACCAAATGACGTTTCCCCTATGTTGTCCTTAATTAGATGTGTAGGAGACTGGAAGATTGTGGGTTCACTTCCCGCTTCCTCCCTGTGTGGATAGTGCTTTGAGTACTGAGAAAAGCGCTATATAAATGTAATGAGTTATTATTATCATTAGTGAGTTAAAGGAGCAGATGGATGAGAATGACTTGTCTTTGAACACAGATGAAACGGACAGGTTAATTACTGGAGGGAAAGACTTTTATCGCAACAATATTTTGTCTTTTTTTAACTCGGGTGGAATCACCATCAGTTTTAGTGAATAAGCCCGCAGTCTTTGTTCTTGTTGACGCCTGTCGTTTAAAGTGCACACTACAAAACTGTCCAAAACATGTAGTTTCCATCATAAAATGTTGGAAAATAAAGGTGTTTTTATAAATATTCAGAATGTGGAGAACTTAATTCATGAATTTATTTCTACTGCAATGCTGTGTTCACTGTCTGCTCAGTTGTTCTTTATATGACTTTCAGTTAATTCAAAATGCTGCTGCAAGAATTTTTACGCAAGCAAAGTATTAACAGCTGACTCCAGTTCTCAAGTCCTTACATTGGCTTCTGGTTAAGTTTAGGGCAGATCTCAAAATCCTCCTTTTAACACATAAGGCATTAAATGGCCAAGGCCCTGCTTACTTATCTGAACTTCTCATTACATACAAACCTGAATGCACATTAAGATCTCAAAGTGGCAGCCTGTTTATGATCCCAAGTATAAATTAAATAACAGAGGGAGGCCACGCTTTTAGTTACAGGGCCCTGGAGCTGTGGAATGGTCTGCCTGCTACTATAAGAGATGCCCCCTTCGGTCTCAGCTTTTGAAGATTCATGACTACAGTTTAGCATACCCTGACTAGAGCTGCTGATTAGTACTGAAATATAAGTAATATGATATTTATAATCTTTATTAACCCTCCCCTATCCTGTTTCTCTTGTCAGTATCCTCATTTGGCACTTCATGTCACTGCTCGACTGCCATGAAAAAGTCATCTTAGATAAAGGAGCACAGGAGTAATTGGGTAGAAGGGTCCTTTCATCTGATTGGCCGAGCCAGCACTGGCTCAGCTGTAGAATGGCCAATAGGAGAGAGATGGCTTGTCAGCGGAGGTCTCCAGGCCTCTGACTGTGTCTGGCTTGTCTCTAACTACAATCTGGCCGTTAGTTGATGGACAGATGTTGTTGTTTTTCATTTATGCTTATCAGTTCCTACTTTGTTTTTGATGTATTTGAACAAATGTGGATCCCTCATATGTGATAGTTGTGGATTTAGTGAGCGGTATCATCTATTCTTGCATTTTACCTATAGAGTTGTCACTTGGGTCTCTTGGTCAGGAATGCCATGGAAGAACAAAGTTGTTTGTGCTGCTGTGTTGTGTTTCTGAAGTGGCCATGATACAGGGAGATTCATTCGAAAGAGGCCCCAAATATTCTGTTGTAACTCCCGTTAGGATGAAGCAATCTGAACCAAAAAAATATGCTCTATACCTTGATGTGTGTGTAATCGATTGCATTAAATGCGATGCTGGAAGTGGTTTCTGTTTTCTGCCACACACATTTCGACGCGGCACTCCATGTTCCTGAACGTGTCGGCAAGGGGGAATAGCAGCAATTTCATGTTGGATATTTTCCTTCAAATCTTCCACAGAGCGAGGATTGTTCTGATACACTTTTCCTTTGAGCAGATCTGGTGGTGTCAGATCCGGTGTCCATGGTGGCCAAAGCCCATTTGAAATTACCCTGTTGCCGGAGAAGGACTCCATTTCTGCTATGCTTCTTGCTGATGTGTGACATGTTGCTCCATCTTGCTGGAAGTAACCTTCCATTAACTCACAATCGATCATCCAGTTGATTCTTACATCGCTTAAACAAATTGACCCAATAGGTTTGCACTATGAAGACGCACTGCTCAGTAGTGTACACCAACATCCTAATGAGAAGTCGAGTGACTTAGTGAAGGGGGTATGGGTGGCATGCATCCAGAAGTTACAAACGGAGGTTAAACGTCGCAACGGCTGTCCCGCACTTACCTCATCGCTCTGATGCGGGGTCATCCCGGCTTGTTCGAAGCTCCATATACTGAGGAGCACATTGCATGTTGTTTCATTCAGATCGCTTTGTCCTAGCGAGAGTTATTACAGAATCTCCGGGGCCTCTTTTGAGTCAATCTCCCTATAGATCAGCCATCGACTTCTGTGAATAGGATGACTTGTGTTCTGTTTTGTGTGTTGTGTGCCCAGTTTACGTGGAAAGGGTGTCTCTTTCTCTCTCTGAATTACGCTTACCAAGATTTCTTCTGTTTTTGTCCTATAATTTTTTTTTTTTTTTGTGGGAGTTTTTTCTTTTCTTTTTATGGAGTCAAGGACCTGTTAAAGTCCATCGAGGTACTCCTGGTGTGATTTTTGGCCCACACAAGAAGTAAATTGTTGTTGGAGTTATTGAGACTCATCTGTTATTGAATTCCCATCACTTAGCTTTTTGTCAAGTGTTATTCTTTAGACCTTCATTGGGATGTTCTCATTTTTGCACTTCTTCTTCTTCTTTCGGCTGCTCCCGTTAGGGGTTGCCACAGTGGATCATCTTCTTCCATATCTTTCTGTCCTTGTCATCTTGTTCCGTTACCCCCATCACCTGCATGTCCTCTCTCACCACATCCATAAACCTTCTTTTAGGCCTTCCTCTTCTCCTCTCATCTTACAGCTCTATCCTTAGTACCCGTCTGTCATTATACCCAGCATCTCTCCTCTGCACATGTCCAAACCCATGCAATCCCGCCTCTCTGACTTTGTTTCCCAACCATCCAACTTGAGCTGACCCTCTAATGTCCTCATTCCTAATCCTGTCCTTCCTCGTCACACGTTCTTTAACTCTGCTACCTCCAGCTCTGTGTCCTGTGCCACCGTCTCCAGCCCATATAACATAGCTGGTCTCACTACCGTCCTGTAGACCTTCCCTTTCACTCGTACTGATACCCATCTGTCACAAATCACTCTTCTCCACCCACTCCACCCTGCCTGCACTCTCTCTTTCACCTTCTCTTCCCCAATCCCCATTACTCTGTACTGTTGATCCCAAGTATTTAAACTCATCCACCTTCGCCAACTCTACTCCCTGCATCCTCACCATTCCACTGACCTCCCTCTCATTCACACACATGTTTTGTGTCGTGGTGGTCCTACTGACCTTCATTCCTCTCCTCTCATATCTCCACCTCTCCAGGGTCTCCTCAACCTGCTCCCTACTCTCGCTACAGATCACAATGTCATCAGAAAACATCACAGTCCACGGGGACTCCTGTCTAATCTCGTCTGTCAGCCTGTCCATCACCATTGCAAATAAGAAAGGGCTCAGAGCCGACCCCTGATGTAATCCCCCCCTCCGTCACTCCTACCGCAGACCTCACCACGGTCACACTTCCCTCGTACATATCCTCTACAACTCTTACGTACTTCTCTGCCACTCCCGACTTCCTCATACAATACCACAGCTCCTCTCAGTCACCCTGTCATATGCTTTCTCCAGGTCCACAAAGATGCAATGCAACTCCTTCTGGCCTTCTCATTTTTGCACCCTGTTCGTAAATCATTTTGTTTATAAAAAAAAATCCATTTTTATTTTTTTGTACTGACAAATCTCATTTTGCAACCAATACACCAGATCTTGCCGGACTGTTTGCTGAAATGAAACAATTCCTTCTGAAGGGAGATGGTCTTTTAGGGGTGTACTCATTTATGCCAAGTGCTGTATCCCTTATTCTAATCTCATATGCCCTATAAAATGCCATGTGGTGGTGCACACTGTTAATGGTGCTGCATAAAATAAAGATTGATTGATTGTTCAAACCCTGATTAACGGTTTTTGACTAGGAGGCCTTGTGAAAGCTTTTCTTCAGAATTTATAATGCCAAGTACGTGTTCTATTAGCTGAAGTCGGCGAGTACCGAGCGGGGTAGTGTTTAAAGAAGTGCCATTGTCCTCCTTTTAAGGGACACTACACACAGTCTACTTTTAGGCTACCTGGCTCAGGCCTGTTTCTCATCATACTGTATATTCAGAGCAGCCTGCAGTGTGTCAAAGTTATTTTAAGCCAGAGACGTTTTTTCTCTCTCTCTCTCTCTCTGTAATTATAAAGGGCTTTCAAGTTAAAGAGAAACTCGGCCATCTTTAGTGAAGTCTCCCACAGGCTGTGAAAGGCCGTAGCCCTCTGATGAAGAACTTCAACCGCTTCACCTCAGGCGGTGGTGTGAGGAAGCACTTCTTGAGCTTGCGAGGTACCACCGGCGTGCTCAGGTCGACCTGTACTTAATAACTGTTGCTCTCAATCGTAACCTTTTTTTACGAGAAGTATTAATCTGCATCCAAACCGTGTTTTTCTTTTCTGCCCGCTCTTCAGACTACCTTTTGTAGTTCCGATTCCAAGAAAATGTGAAAAGTAGCAGACCTCGTCCAGATTATTTTTTAAGCAGGAAGCCCAACATGAAAGCATGTCCTGATTCTTATTTTCACTCACCTGCTTGCCAAGTATGGCAGGTTGAGCTCATTTAGGAAAGCCGTGTGATTTACTGCAAAATGGTGTGGCGAGTATTCGGCCCGATCAGGTTTGTTTATTCATTTTTTTTAACATCCTTGTGTTGTAAATTATTCATCACTCAAATCCGACACTTTGATCTTCAGTGCATTTTTACCATTTACATCTTCAAGTTTGACCTCCGCGGAGTTCATTTTGGTATAACTATAAAAATCCAAGTCGAACTTTATTGTAGTGCTTGAATAAATTAGAGGCTTACTTTAAACACAATATTTCACAAATCAAGTAACCAGTGGCTTCCTATACTGCTGCTGTGGCCTGAACGTCTGCCCCCCCATCTTCATATTACAGTTTTGAGAAACAAAGACGCTTCTGTGTAAAATCATAAGAGATTATGGAGGGCTTTTATTTAATTTATTTATTCTTTTTTTTATGTTTTCTCTGTTCACAAGAACATTCTACATGACAGAGGCTAAACGCTTAAATGAGAGATTGATGCATTTTCAATATGTGGCCTGCTTTCTGCATTAAAACCACGAGGCCGACTTTAGTGCTTGGGTTGCCTTGACAACATGTTCTGTGAATTTGGTGTTCAATACAGAAACCTCAACCCGACCACGTTGAAGGTTTTTAGGCACATTGGGAAATGAAAATAAATAAATAAATACAACTCACTTTTTTATCTTGCTGTGTGCCTTTTACAAGTTCAGTTTGCCTTTTTCTTTGTACTTCTCCCTGCTCACTTTTTGAAACCAATTCATCAGCACATTTAGCAGTTTCAACGTGTGCCTGTAAAGAAATAACGCTGACAACTTTTAAACTTTCTGGTCATGAGGAGAGTAGTGACACTCAGTGTGTTTTCACAGTGTAACCACTAGGGGGTGTCTCTGAGTGCCAGACCACAGGCACGGCCATACCCAACACGATTACTGTCATGTTTCAGCCGGCATGTCCTCCCCTGGCTGGGGTTCAGAGTCGTGTTTCTGGTGTTTGTCTATGTTGTCTAATTTTGTATCATTTGTTTTCTTTGACATATCTTATATATAAACGTCTACGCGTGGAAGTGTGTGTCTGTCTGTCCGACCTGGAAGTGAGAGGTGGTGTCGGGGTGAGGGCTCTGCCTCTGAGGAAACAGAAACTCGCTTAGCCACTAATAACACAAGCGAGGCGAGCATGTCGGCAAAACGAAACCTCCGAAGAGAGAGTCACTCGCTTATCTGCTATTACAGAAACGTGGCGAGCACATCGGCAAAACGAAACCTCCCAAGAAAGGCAAAGTCGCTTAGCCGCTAACATCGACAAAACGGTATCCCTTTTACTTTTCCTCCCGCCGTTAATACACAAGTGAGGCGAGCACGTCGGCAAAATGAAACCTCCGAAGAAAGAGTCGCTTAGCCACTAACATCGACAAAACGCTATCCCTTTTACTTTTCCTCCCATCGCTAATACACAAGCGATGCGAGCACGTCAGCAAAACGAAACCTCTGAAGAGAGGGTAACTCGCTTTTCCACTATTACAGAAGCATGGCGAGCACATCGGCAAAACGAAACCTCCGAAGAAAGACAAAGTCGCTTAGCCGCTAACATCGACAAAACGCTATCCCTTTTACTTTTCCTCCCACCGCTAATACACAAGCGATGCGAGCACGTCAGCAAAACAAAACCTCCGAAGAAAGACAGTTGCTTAGCCGCTATTACAGAAGCGTGGCGAGCACGTCGGCAAAATGAAACCTCCGAAGAAAGAGTCGCTTAGCCACTAACATCGACAAAACGCTATCCCTTTTACTTTTCCTCCCATCGCTAATACACAAGCGATGTGAGCACATCAGCAAAACGAAACCTCTGAAGAGAGGGTAACTCGCTTTTCCACTATTACAGAAGCATGGCGAACACATCGGCAAAACGAAACCTCCGAAGAAAGACAGTTGCTTAGCCGCTATTACAGAAGCGTGGCGAGCACATCGGCAAAACGAAACCTCCAAAGAAAGACAAAGTCGATTAGCCGCTGACATCGACAAAATGGTATCCCTTTTACTTTTCCTCCCGCCGTTAATACACAAGTGAGGTGAGCATGTCAGCAAAACGAAACCTCCGAAGAGAGGGTCACTCGCTTTTCCGCTATTAGAGAAGCATGGCGAGCACATCGGTAAAAACAAAACCTCCAAAGAAAGACAAAGTCGCTTAGCTGCTAACATTGACAAAACACTATCCCTTTTACTTTTCCTCCCGCCGCTAATACACAAGCGATGCGAGCACATCAGCAAAACGAAACCTCTGAAGAGAGGGTCACTCACTTTTCCGCTATTACAGAAGCGTGGCGAGCACATTGGCAAAACGAAACCTCTGAAGAAACACAAAGCCGCTTAGCCGCTAATATACAAGCAAGGAGAGCATGTCGGCAAAATGAATCCTCCTAGTAGGGAGATGCCCAGTGTAGTTCCTTTCGAGTACCTGACATCTCTACATTTCACTTTCTTTTTTTCTGGCGATTTCAATAGTTTCTAGGACCTCGGACTTTTTACAGCACGAGCTGTTTTTTCTCTGTGTGTTACTTCGTGAGTGGTATTGACCTAGGTTGTGTCCCATGTTGTTTTGTGGTTGGTTCCCCAAGGGACTGTTCTGCAATGGCCAAGTCAAAGCCCGGATCTGAATCCCATTAAGATGTAGTGAGGGGTGATTTGTACATGCTGGACACCCGTCAAACATCACACAGCTGCAGGGAAGACTCCCAGTCGATATCAGAGACTGGAAGACAGTTCTGGAAGTTGACAACGTCATGGGACAATACCAGCTTTTAAAGCCAAGGAGGACGGGGGGTGCTTACTTTTTTCCACAAACGGAAATGGTGTATCTGTTCATTTTTTGTTGAGTATATTATTTGCAAAGTCAATATTTCGTTGCTCTTTCTAGTTGCATCACCTTTATCTAAAGATACTGTCCAAATGCCTAACAAATCTTGATACGTCATCATATGTCAACTCTTTGAGGGGCTGTATAATTTTCCAAACAAAACTCAGATTTCTGAAATGCACATAAAGCAATGGTTTCACATATACATCAATGCAAAACGCCTGTTGTTGCGGCTTTGGCTGCTGTTGGTGCCTATTTGCCGTTTCTGGCAGCAGCGGCTACGTGGGGTTGGCATGACGGCCAGCAGGAATGGGTGGCAGTGGCAGTGCAACGCAGTCTGATTTGCACCTCTTGTCATTGGAAGTGGTGATCCCCCCCAGGCGAATGTTACCATAGGCGCATCAGCTACTCAAACGTGTCCGCCATAGTCAGCTGGGGAACCAGTCAGCTGATGCTGGCACCTTGCTTTCATTTTTGATCTCCATCTCCAGATCACTTGCATCAAAATCGGAGTCCGACAAGTCGCAGTCCGATTTAGCAATAATGCGCACAACATCATCCACAGAGTACCGTATTTACCCATGTACCACGCGCACATTTTTTCCCGAAAATCAGCATTAGAAAATCAGGTGTGCGTCATACACGAGGAAATGTAAATAATGTTTACTTACTTCTTCTGCTTGGGCTCTCTCTCTCGCTCGCTTGCTTGCGCTCTTGTTTTTGAATCAGTTTGGCGTCATCGTTCAGCATGGATAGTAGCAATTACGATTACGTAATTTTCTTTGTAAAAATTAGGGTACGCGTCTTACACGAGGGCACGTGGTACATGAGTAAAAACGGTATTTGGCTTTGCGCATTCGCTTTGGTCTCTCACCAGATGTTGATGCCATTTTAGAAGTTGTCTACACTTTGCTAATCGTGCACGTGCTTTGAATCGAGGATAAATCAACAAAGCTAACTTTCTTTCAAACTAAAACGTAACAGCAAGTTTTGTCACTGTTTACAGCTGATTACTGTACTCCACACCTGAATTTCGACAAAAGTCGACATCTGTCCTGAAAGAGTTAAGAGGTACAACATTTTGATGGGTGTACTTACTTATTCAAATAACTGTTAGCGTTGATTGAGGGAAGGACAGGACTGCCAGACCACCCTATTTAATTGTATAGTAAAAGAACAGAAAGTAACAGGTGCAAGATAGCATGAAACATTAACAAAATAATTTTTTAGCCATTGGTTTCATATCGGTGGGCTCTGGAGAGCAGTCCAGTCTCATAGGGTAGGAGCTCCATAGTGCGGCTAACTGATCTCCTGAATAAGACCCCACCTCGCTTTTACAGCTCCCAGACCTGATTGTCCTCAATGGGCATCTTCGCTGAGCTGTGAATGATAGAAGAGAAAGAGAGTCAGCAATGGTGCCCCCTGGTGTCCTGGGGTGGTAGTGATTACCTCAGACGAGCACGGCAGGTGACCCTCAGACATTCTTTTTATTGAAGTGTGTTGGATGGAATCCTACAAAATGTAAAGATTGGCCGAGCTTTGATATGTCAAACCATGTCATGGGGTGTTTTTACTTTTTCACGTGACAGCTCTAAAAAAAAAATTGGCTTGGTTTCTGTCTTGGGTAACACAAACTTAATGAACAGTGCAGACAAAGCGCAGAATGTGTCCCCATTACGTTGCGTTTCCACCTTTTGCTAAGAACTTTTGTCTCCCAGTTTTTTTTGTGCCCTGGCTTCTCAAATTTAAGCTCAAATGATATTCACGAAGCATTGCAGCGCAACTCAATTCTTTGTCATCTTTTTTTCTTTGCAGTTCAGTACCAGATGGAAATGATGAGAAGCCTGCGCCACGTGAATATTGACCATCTCCATGTTGGCTGGTATCAGTCCACCTACTACGGTTCATTTGTCAGCCGTGCCCTTCTGGACTCTCAGTTCAGCTACCAACATGCAATTGAGGAATCTGTGGTTCTCATTTACGGTAAGCGAGGGTTTTCTTTCTCTTTTCATTAAAAGTATTTGCGTTACACCATTTCCAGCCCGCTCTTCCCGTCTCTTTTCTGTATTTTCGACACTCCTACCTCGAAGGGTAATCTTGGCAGGCTCTTCCAAGTAAATACCAACCCAGTGTCTGCTGTAGCCTCAGCAGCGGCTCAGTCTAGACAGGGTTTCCTTCTTTATGTTTATTTTTCTTGCTATCAGAGCCCTGATGTGTACATTTTGGAATGCCTGAGTAGCTGCTTCATTTTTATTCCTCCTTCCACCAGCCCTCCTCCCCAGCAGCCTTAAACTGATGGCTTGTGGAATGGAATAAGACCAGATGTCTAGCAAAATGCAAAAAAAATTTAAAAAAATGAACCCAAGAGTCTGGCTCAGTACGTGACCCAACAGATATGATACGTTTGACCACTTCCTGCCCCCAAATCACCGCTCCTTTCATATCTCTCTCCTCTTAGGATATGGCAGAAAGGGTGCTTTTGAAATAAGCACAAAGAGCGTCCATTATCCACATTTATTTTCATTTACAGAGAATGTTTCTGTGTTTCTTATAAGGCAGATGTTCTGTACTCAGAACTTTAATCTAATTATCGGTACAAGTCAAGTTGGGGAGCACCCACTACACAACGAAACAACTCGGGATCCCGGTTGGCAACCCCATAGGCAGACACACAGTCCAGTCCCACCCTCCGGAAGTGACCCACCATCTTCTGCAGCCAGGTGTTATGTGGGTACGACCCCTTGGTCTGGTCCAGCCACTCGGGTCCCCAACAATGAGGGTCTTACGAGCTGGATCACCCTCGGGGAAACGCGCCACATGGCCATAGTGCCGTAACTGACACTCCCCTCACAATGCAGGTCATGTGCCTCATTCAGGACTCCATCAGTGAAACCAACAGTACGCAAGGATTTTCTGGAGAGACACAGTAACAAAGGAGTCCAGTCTTTGTCTCCGGTCACTGGTTAGCATCCATGTCACACAACCATATAGCATGACAGGAAGCACCAGGACTCTAAAGACTTGGACCTTCATCCTTTTGCATAGATATCAGGAGAGCCACACACCCCTTTATGACCTCATGACCCCCCATGCTCTCCCAATCCATCTACTGACTTCTTAGGGAAAGTCACCAGAGACATGAATGTCGCTACCAAGGTAACTAAACCTCTCGACAAGGTTGACATTCTCTCGGTACAAGCGGTATATTATTTATTTTAATGTAAAACATAGTCGTCACATTTCCATCATCAATACCTGGCAGAACTAAATTTAGCATTCTGCATCTGAAAGAATCAGGATCAGGATGCCTCCTGGACGCCTCCCTGGTGAGGTGTTCCGGGCACGTCCAACCAGGTGGAGGCCCCGGGGAAGACCCAGGACACGCTGGAGAGGGACTGTGTCTCCCGGCTGGCCTGGGAACGCCTCGGGATTCTCCCAGAAGAGCTAGAAAAAGTGGCTGGGGAGAGGGAAGTCTGGGCATCTCTGCTCAAGCTGCTGCCCCCGCGACCCGACCTTGGATAAGCGGAAGAGGATGAGGATGGCATCTGAAAGCTTGTTGGAGAGTTTCTGACACAAAATTTGCCACATGAAAAGAGTTTCCACATGTGAGCAACGTAGCCTCGACACGGCCTCTTAAAATGCCTGGGAAGGTCTGCATCACTGCCTGCTAATGAAGGCTTTGATTATCGTTTCTACTACTCTATGGGGCTGGGAATGTGTTTCTGGTATGGATGTGCGCGTTCCCCGAGGAACTGGCCTGTCTGCTTTTCTCTTCGCTCTAACAATAAATGGAACAACAGGTTCAGGTCACTTGCAGACATTCTCAGGTGATTCTTCACTTATGGGGTCTACTGGTAAGGAAGGGGAATGAGACAGAGGCGACGAGTCAGGGGGAGAACTTTGGTTTCGCTGATGAGTTGCAGACAGTTCTCAAAGAACTGGTGATTGACTTTCATCACGTCTCTGTGTTCACTCACTATTCAGAGAGTGGATGCTGAGGTGGTCCACTCCTATAAGTACTTGGAGGTCCACGTCAATGATTGGTTAGTTTGGTCTCAGAACACAGAGGAACTATTTAAGAAGGGCCAGAGCAGGCTCCTTTTAATGTGGGGAAGTGAAATCCTTCACATCTTCTACAACTCTGTGAAGACCACTGTGGTGTGCTGGGCTGGTCACATCACTTCAAGAGAGGACCGCCGAATCAACAGGCTCAGTCATGAGACACACTCTGGACGCCCCTGGAGGTAGAAAACAAAAGTGAGTACCATTGTGAACAATGCTACACTGCCAAGTCAGAACATTACTTCTGTTTTCATTTTCTTAGTCTATAGTCATTGTTTGATGGAGAAGTTTAGAGAAGGCCAGAAGGAGTTGCATTGCGTCTTTGTGGACCTGGAGAAAGCAAATGACAGGGGGCCTCGAGAGGAGCTGTGGTATTGTATGAGGAAGTCGGGAGTGGCAGAGAAGTACGTAAGAGTTGTACAGGATATGTACGAGGGAAGTGTGACCGTGGTGGGGTCTGCGGTAGGAGTGACGGAGGTGGGATTACATCAGGGATCAGCTGTGAGCCCTTTCTTATTTGCAATGGTGATGGACAGGTTGACTGACGAGATTAGACAGGAGTCCCCATGGACTGTGATGTTTGCTGATGACATTGTGATCTGTAGAGAGAGAATGGAGCAGGTTGACAAGACCCTGGAGAGGTGGAGATCTGCTCTAGAGAGGAGATGAATGAAGGTCAGTAGGAACAAAACAGAATACATGTGTGTAAATGAGAGGGAGGTCAGTGGAATGGTGAGGATGAGGGGAGTAGAGTTGGCGAAGGTGGATGAGTTTAAATACTTGGGATCAACAGTACAGAGTAACAGGGATTTTGGAAGAGAGGTGAAGAAGAGAGTGCAGGCAGTGTGGAGTGGGTGGAGAAGAGTTTCATGAGTGATTTGTGACCGACAGGTATCAGCAAGAGTGAAAGGCAAGGTCTACAGGACTGTAGTGAGACCACCTATGTTATATGGGTTGGAGACGGCGGCACTGACCAGAAAGCAGGAGACAGAGCTGGAGGTGGTAGAGTTAAAGATGTTAAGATTTGCATTGGGTGTGACGAGGATGGAGAGGATTAGAAATGAGGACATTAGAGGGTCAGATAAAGTTGGATGGTTGAGAGACAAAGTCAGAGAGGCGAGATTGTGTTGGTTTGGACATGTGCAGAGGAGAGATGCTGGGTACAATGAGAGAAGGGTGCTAAGGATAGAGCTGCCAGGGAAGAGGAGGAGAGGAAGGCCTAGAAGAAGGTTTATGGATGTGGTGAGAGAGGACATGCAGGTGATGGGTGTGACAGAGCAAGATGACGAGGACAGAAAGATATGGAAAAAGATGATCTGCTGTGGCAACCTGTAATGGGAGTAGCCGAAAGAAGAAGTCTATAGTCATTGTGCAGACCAAAGTGTGTGTGTATATTGTTTATTTATCTGTTTATGTAATTATTTATTTATAGAGCTTCTCTAAAAAAACAAATAAATATCTGTCTGGAGAAGGTTGGAATTAAAGTGTCCCCCCATCCACATAAGTTTTCGGACAAAGACACATTTTTTTTTTTTTGTTGAATTTCCCCCTCTGTCCCACAGTTTGAAATTGCAAATCAAACAATTCAGATGTCACTAAAGTGCACATTGCAGACTTTCATTTAGGGGTTCATTTCCATTGCACCATTTTTTCCACAGTACACGGCCCCCTATTTCACTTCCCCATAATGTTTGAGGCACAGCGACAGCAGGTCTATTAAAGCCGTCATATTTTCGTATTTTGTCGCGTATCCCTCACATGCAAGGACTTATTGAATTGTGTGATTCACAGACATCACTGGGTACTGAGGGTCTTCTCCGGTGATGCTAAATGACATTTTGCAGTTAAATAAAACAAAAGAAAACAGTGTGGCCAGAGGGTCCCCAACAAAGAAAGAGGACGTGTGGCTGAGTGTTGCTGAACTGTGCTCTGAAACAGCAAAGCAAACATAAAAGTGTAACTGTATGCATGTGGGTGGCTGAGGTGTGGACAGTATGGTCTGAGAACTGGAGGCACGTTATCTGTGTCGTTTACCGTTGTGGGCCGTCATTTCGAGTTCTCCCAGTAAATGCTGTTCTGAGATGTTTTTGTCGTCGTTCATTTAGTTGTATGTGTTCTGCTAACATAACAGTTTGCTTTTCACAATCAAAAAGGTGAAAATGAGTCGACATAGGCAAAACCCCACCTACAATGTCCAGCCACTGTACGTTGTGATTAAACTCGAACCAATTCTAGGGTGCCATTTATTCAATTTTGAAGGGAATCTACCCGGGACCCTCAATGGATGTGTGTGATCTGCCCTGCGGCCTTACCCTAACTGGCTAATCTGGAGCCCATCTCTTATTTCAGATAGGATAATTAAAAATCGATCTCAATATCTTAAGAAAGTAACTTGTTAATTAAGGACATTCATTAAGAACAAAATAAAATAAAGAGCACAAGGCTTTCTGGGATTGCATCCCTCTTTATTATATTTGTTTGATTTTTGCAGTCCACCACACTACTGTGTTTTCTTTTTTTTTTTTTTTTAATTTTGTGGCATAATTGGTAGTTCAGTTCAGTGTTTAAGATATTGGAATTTATTATCCCCCTTTGTATTTGATTAAAGCTACACTTAAAATCTTAGTGTAAACACCCAGATTTTTCAGGTAAGGAAGACAATCCCTACGGAAGCTTATTCCGTTGCTCAACAAAAAAAAAAATTAAAATGGTGTTACTTTGTAAAAGTATTGCATTACGAGGTGAGACACAAAAAAAATACAGTGGGTATAGAAAAGAATCCCCCCCTTCGAAATATTCCCACTTGTTTTGCTTTACTGCCTTAAATGAAAACACACACAAAAAATATTTCTTTCCAGCTTTACTTACTCAACATCCAAGTGGAAGATATCACAGCTACAGTTCAGAAAAATGATAAAAAAAAAATCAAAAACGAGACCTACTGAGATTAATAAAGGACCAAATGTCAACGTCATTTTGGTGACCCACCTTTTGCTTTAATGACAGCCTGGAGTCTGTTGATTCTTCTCTATCAGCAAATGAGAGAACTGCTTAACGGATTTCGATCTCTTTTTGTTTTCTATAATTTGCTTGAACATTCTGGTTGATTTTGCGACTTCTTCTCATTGCGCTAAGAATCCGAGTTTGCTTGCACGCTAATCCGAGGGAGAGGCTGCGGGCCGAGGGACGTCAGGAGTAGAGAGCTGGGCGGGGCCTCCTCGCTGTCCAGTTTCACTAATACGCAGGCGAAGCCGCGGGGACGGCTGGTCTGAAATAAAAGGTGAAATTGCTTCACATTTTGGTGTAACCAACATACCAAGGAAACGGCGTTCATTATTTTGCTTTGCACAAGAGGAAGACAAGCAGGATCCTGTGTGTCTGCAGCAGCTCAGCGTCTGCCTGGTGTAAATTCACTCTCGGGCGGGGTCCAGTGTGGCCTTATCAACCTCAAAAGAATCTTTTAAAAGTTTGAATTTCATAAGTTAGCACGGCAACTTTCTTGTGTCTTTGTATAGAAACAAACAATTGCTGCTCTGGCATTTTTAACAGTTTATGTTTAAGAGACTTCATTTAAGCTCCTTTTGGGAGAGGGATTAACGTTTTTTTGGCTCAGTCTGCGGCTGGGTTAGAAATTTCAGTATCCGTGAAAGTTTAGTATTCTAACACACAGTGCAAGCGGAGCCTGGAGATTTAGAATTGATCACTTTGGTATAACCAAGACCAGAGATGTACTTTTTATAACCTTTTATCATGACTAATCATTAAATCAATTTTGTTTAAATTAAAAAGCACCTGGAAGAAAATTACTTCAATTAATTTGGTCCCTGAAAGGGAATAACGGTTTATGTTCATAGTGGTAAATAATCCAAAAAAGTTTAAAAAAAAGACAAAGACACCAGCCTGATTTTCTTATTACAAATCATAAATATTCTGGATAAACATCCACTTTAAAATGCTCAAATAATCATTTTTGAACTCTTAACTGTGGTGAGGTCTGCGGTAGGAGTGACGGAGGTGGGATTACATCAGGGCTCGGCTCTGAGCTCTTTCTTATTTGCAATGGTGATGGACAGGCTGACAGACGAGATTAGACAGGAGTCCCCATGGACTGTGATGTCTGCTGATGACTTTGTGATCTGCAGGTTGAGGAGACCCTGCAGAGGTGGAGATATGAGAGGAGAGGAATGAAGGTCAGTAGGACCACCACGACAGAATACATGTGTGTGAATGAGAGGGAGGTCAGTGGAAGGTTGAGGATGAGGGAGTAGAGTTGGCGACGGTGGATGAGTTTAAATACTTGGGATCAACAGTACAGAGTAATGGGGATTGTGGAAGAGAAGTGAAAAAGAGTGCAGGAGAAGAGTGTCAGGAGTGATTTGGGACAGACGAGTATCAGCAAGAGTGAAAGGGAAGGTCTACAGGACAGTAGTGAGACCAGTTATGTTATATGGGTTGGAGATGGTGGCACTGACCAGAAAGTTTTGCTTTTGTCACTTTATTGTGCCATTGAGCGCCTGTTATTTTCAGTTCCTTCATTATCTGAGTAAACAGGGTGGCCCGGTTGGCACCTCAGCATTTCATACCCTCGACTGGCGACACTGTACATCTGTATTCTGATGAGTGCTCCATTTATCTAAATTACGTTTTTCATGAAATTCATGTTTATATTCTGTAGTCACTTTTGGCAACAAGAAGCATTAAAGACTGTAAACTTGTGTTTTATTAATAAAATGTGGTGTTTACTTCTCTGTGATGTTTTTTAAGTTTTAATTAAAAAATAATAGTAATTTATATTTTCTTTGGCACAGATCCCATTAAGACAGCTCAAGGCTCATTGTCGCTGAAGGCTTACAGACTTACACCAAAATTAATGGAAATCTGCAAAGAAAAGGATTTTACTCCCGAAGGGTAAGCATCGGTGAAGGCAAATCAAAGCAGTTAACACTTAAAAATGAATCTCCATTGTTAGTATGTGTGTAATTTATTTTGCTTCAGGCCTGTCAGATGCCATCATTTTTCCTAACGTGTGTGTGTGTGTGTGTGTGTGTGTGCGTGTGTGTTCATTTACTTGCTGATCCAAATCGGACCCTGTGTAGGTGTTTTGATTAAGCAGGTTTGATAATGTTACCACAGTGCTGTGACAAAGTATTTGCCCCCTTCCTGATTTCTTATTTGTTTTTGCATGTTTGTCACACTTCAATGTTTCAGATCATCAAACAAATTTAAATATTAGACAAAGATTACCCAAGTAAACACAAAAATGCAGTTTTTAAAGTGATGATTTGATTTATTAAGGAAAAAACAAACTATCCACTGTATACTATTGGCCCTTTTTTTCTGAGCTGATCTAGTCAGACTATATAATGCCAGTCAATGGGAAACTGGACAGAATTGTATGAACTTTTTCTTTAATATGTGTCACCATAGTAAAAAGATCAGGGTAGCTCCATCTGACATTGACCAAATAATGACACGTCACTCTTGAAAGGACAGACTTAGGTGTTGTGACACCTTGTGATGTCTTAAGTCCAATCTAGAGATCAGAGGTGAGTCCATCCCACCTGATAATGTCAGTGTGTGCCTTTGCTCTTCTCCTCTACGGCACTGCACTGACTCAAATTACACACCTGACGCTCCAAAAGGTTCACTGCGTTCACAACTCTCAAGTTCACAACAGGGAGACAGAAAAGATGCTCAGAGACTGGAGGAGATCCAAAATAAAACTTGATACAGTGGAACCTTGGCTTTAGGGTCACGACCGTAATTCGTTCCAAAGCTCTGGTCACAACCCGATTTGGTCATGACCCCAAGTAATTTCCCCCATAGGATTGTATGTAAATACAATTAATCCATTCTGGACTGTACAAGCTGTATGTAAATATGTATTTTTTTTAAAGATTTTTAAGCACAAAAATAGTTAATTATACCATAGCATGCACAGCGTAATAGTAAACTAAATGTTTACTTACTTCTTCTGGTCACTCCAGCTCCTTGATCGCTCAGCTTCCTTCTTTCCCACTGAGTGTCGGCCAAGACACCCTCCTTGGGCTCTCGCGCTCTCTCTCTATATCTCTTTCTCTCGATTACTGCACTGGGAAAGACTGAACACGTGCGGAAATCATCGGCACGTACGAACCGGAAGGGAATCTAAACTGGCTTGTTTGTCACCCGAGTGTGTGGTCGTGAACAGATGCAAAAGTTTGGCAAACTTTTTGGTCGTAACCCGATTTGTACGTGGTCCGAGACGTTCATGACCCGAGGTTCCAGTGTACTGATCTGTCAGGGAGAGAACGACCAACTAGAAAAATGAATGTCTGTTATTTCTTACAGTTGGCGTAGCCTAGGGTTGACACTCAGATCTTATCAATCCTCCATAATGGTTGAGACAAAGACACATTAGAGTTCCCCCTCTGCTCCACAGTTTAAAGTTATAAATCAAACAATTCAGGCATTGTCATTAAAGTGCACATTGCAGACTTTCTTTTAAGGGGGCTTGCAGATGTTTTGGTCACACAACACATTTTCCAACACGGCCACCCCCCCCCCCCCCTTTTCACGGCACCATAATGTTATGGACAATTGACGTCACAGGTGTTTCTGATTCCTCAGGTGGGTTTCATTGCTTCATAAGATGCCTGAGCTGCTTCTACCCTTTGGAGTCTGTAGTCGCCATTGATCAGCATGAGGCCAAGAGTTATGCCAAAGAAAGACAGTGAAGCTATCATGAGGCTGAAAAACAAGGATCAAACCATTGGAGACATTGATAAAACCTTAGGACGACTGAAATGAACTGTCTGGAATATCATGAATAAGAAAGAACACACCGGTGAGCTCGGGAATCGCAAAGTGGCTGGATGGGCCAAGGAAGACCTCCACTACTGATGATGGAAGAATCCTCACTATGGTCAAGAAAAAGCCCCTAACACCTGTCTGACAGACCAAAAAGAGTCTTTGGGGGGCAGATGTGGACGTATCAGAGACGACTATCTGCAGAAGGATGTTTGCTTGTGCAGATCAGTAAGCTGTTTAGGTGTCTATCCTGCAGAAACTTTGCGGTGCCCCGTGCCTTCATGCACTATGGCGTGTGAAGATCCATATCTGATATCCAAATGTGCAGCAACAGCAGACAACACAACCCATCGGCCTTCTCTGATGAATGCGTTCACCATGTTGACGTGGGCTTGTGTGCCTGTTGTTGATGGTTGACCAGATTGGGCTTCGTTGGTTAAACTTGTTCTTCCTTCTTTAGCCTTTAACTTTTCTTTGAGTCCTGCTGTTTTCAATTCCGTACTGAGCCAACATCCTTTGGTGAATTGGAGCAGGTGTCACTTCCTCTTCCATAAGAAATCTCACTACAGGGTGTTGTCCAACAATGGTGCAATCCAGAAGTGGAGAATCCATGTTCATTTGACCTTGGCTTTAACTAGACTAACGTCAGAGCTCAGTGCTGTGCGTCTTCTAATTACCCATAAGCCACTGCAAATGCATTATATTGCATCAGCGTCTGTCTGCTGTGGTTACCGCGTAATTTTCTAATTGCCTTTACTTTTTGACGCCTTAACACCTGGAGATAAATATATAAATACAATGCCAATCAATACCAAACGACTGTTTGTAACTTTTAAATTCCATTACCCCTTCTCCTTATCCAGCTGTACCATTCAGAACTGTAAAACACTTCCATGTGAAAGTTGTAAGCAGTATAGTCAGTCAGTCAGTCATTATCCAACCCGCTATATCCTAACACAGGGTCACGGGGGTCTGCTGGAGCCAATCCCAGCCAAATCAGGGTACAAGGCCACCGCAGGGCACACACACCAAGCACACACTAGGGACAATTTAGAATCGCCAATGCACCTAACCTGCATTTCTTTGGACTGTGGGAGGAAACCCATCGCAGACACGGGGAGAACATGCAAACTTCACGCAGGGAGGACCCGGGAAGCAAACCTGCGAGGCAGCAGCACTACCACTGCGCCACCGTGCCACCCATAACAGTATAGTTCGTCCATCCATCCATTATCCAACCTGCTATATCCTAACTACAGGGTCACGGGGGGTCTGCTGGAGCCAATCCCAGCCAACCCAAGGGTGCAAGGCAGGAAACAAACCCCGGGCAGGGCGCCAGCCCACCACAGGGCACACACACACACACACACACACACACACACACACGGAACAATTTAGAATCGCCAATGCACCTAACCTACATGTCTTTGGACTGTGGGAGGAAACCCATGCAGACACAGGGAGAACATGCAAACTTCACGCAGGGAGGACCTGGGAAGCAAACCCGGGTCTCCTAACTGCGAGGCAGCAGTGCTGCCCACTGTGCCACCGTGCCGCAATTGCAGTATAGTCATTATTGCAAAATATTAGTCTAATCAGGAGCACACATTTTCCATATGGACCTACTGTACATACATACCTCATGACTATGTAAGTTTACTGTTCAGGTTTAAATCCTGGTGATTGAACCCAAACTCAAGTGAACAGCTTTTTTCCCTTTCCCCAAGTTAAGCAAATCTATGAATAATTCTCGGCATACCCAGGAACCACTGGGGGGGATTACATCTTCTGACTGGCTTGGGACCACCTGGGAAGAGCTGGAATCTGTAGCTTAGGGACACGGAAGTCTGAGCTGACCTGCTTGGCCCGCAGCCATCCACGGTCCTCACCAGGAGAAGCGGCGAGATAAACTTTGGTATAGGGGAGCACAATCTATCCATGGAAATGTCAGAGAGGCCGCATGGTGATATTGAGAATTATTTGATTTGGATTTTTCTAACATCTGCATCTGTTAACGTACATCATGTGCGCACAGCTATTTGACGGTTTGCAGTCAGCTGTGCAAATTTGCTGAAAATACGATCAAGCGCATCAAAGAGGATGCACGTAATAATACAATTTCCATCAAAATGTGGCCGGTGTTCACGACTTATTCCAGTAAAGGTCATTATTTTACGATGTTGTTGACATACCGTTTTAATAAATATGTGAAAAGCTGCACAAGTGACTTGGCTAGGTAGGTAGACACACAGAAAGCGAACAAGTTGCAGAGTAAAATGAAATTATAATAACACTAAGAAAGGATATTGACCCTGCTTAGCTTTGTAAAGGATATGCAGACTGCGACGCGATTGCTCCCCTCAGATGTTTATTCCCTCTTAGAAAGCATAATGTCGCTCGCTCAAGAGGAATACTCTAGGAGGCATTTGTTTATTTGTGCTCTTGAGGGAAAAAACTAACAAGTAGTTTCTGCAGTCGCAAAATGGAGCAGTTGTTGCCAAAACGTAACGGTCAGCATCAAGCTTTCTGTTTCTTTTGGCACTCACGGCGTCCTGATCCGATGCAGTATATTACATGCTTCCCTTCAGCCGTCCATTATTTATTTATTTTTTTTGTTTTAGATAGATAGATAGATAGATAGATACTTTATTAATCCCAAGGGGAAATCCACATACTCCAGCAGCACCTTACTGATACAAAAAACAATATTAAGTTAAAGATTGATAATAATGCAGGTAAAAACAGACAATAACTTTATATAATGTTAACGTTTACCCCCCCGGGTGGAACTGAAGAGTCGCATAGTTTGGGGGAGGAACGATCTCCTCAGTCTGTCAGTGGAGCAGGATGGTGACAGTTTTTGGGTCACTTGTCCCTTTCACAGATGTGGGAAGCCAGTGCTTGCCTTTAACAGTACTGGGCACGAGGTGAGAACCATCATTGGACAGGGCAGACAAACAACACCCCCCAGTTTATCATTGTAGGAGGGAAAGCCCACAGGGACACGGAGTGGACCTAAATGGGCAGGTGTTTGCAGCTGGTCATTGAGTTCACTGTGTAGTGGACATTCAGTTTTAATAAGTATGAGGGCATATGTAAAAGCTGTGGAAGTGACTTGGCTACGCAAGAGGAGAGGTTTGGAGCAGGTGCTGATACAGCGCATCACCGCACCCACCACATGACAAACCAACTCGGGACCCAAGTGCAGCCATTCGACTAGTGACACCTCAACACCACACACGTTCAGATGAAGTGGGACAGTGGGAGGTTTTTTTATGGTGGGCTGGAGTGCCAATTCTGCCACCAACCCCCAGCTTTTTCCCTGCAGGTTGGAGGGCTGGATTGCAGATTAAGGGTCTTGCTCAAGGGCCCAACGAAGTAGAGTCACTTTTGGCGTTTTACGGGATTCGAACCGGCAACCTTTCCGATTGCCAGTGCAGATCCCTAGCCTCGGAGCCACCACCCAGTATGCAGACTGACGCACAAAGGGTAGAGTGGTGGCTCTGAGGCTAAGGATCTGTGCTGGTATCCAGAAGGTTGCCAGATCGAATCCCTGTCATTGCCAAAAGAGATCCCACTCTGCTGGGCCCTTGAGCAAGACCCTTAACCTGTAATTGCTCCAGGGGAGCTGTACAATGCGCTCTGACCCCAAGGGGTATGCGAAAACTAACAAATTCCTAATACAAGAAATTGTATAAGGCGAAATAAAGAAAAAAAAAAAAAATCCCAGGCAGGGATTCAACACTAGCACCGACTGGTGAAATTCTCCAAAGCGTTCTTCACAGCGAATATGCTTTGTTCATCAAATATTTTCCTGAAAAATCACCATGTATCCTGCTGGCTTAGGCAGACATTTTAATGTGAGCGCCCATCGATGCTTTACGAGGTTAGCGTGACATCACAGAGCTGTGACAGACATGGAAGAATGTTCACACGTGCCTACTGTAAGATCATTGCTGGGTCGCATGCACAAGATTTAAAAAAAAAAAAAAAATGCGCCAAACCCACCTAACCCCCCCCCCCCCCCCCCACCCCACCTCTCTCAACATTTGTAGCATCTGAGAATGGAAGACACTCTGAGAAATGTAATCTCTATATCTATAAAATCCAACATCTGTCTGTCTGTCCGCTTTTCACGAGAGAACTACTTAACGGATTTAGATCGGGCTTTTTTCTAGAATTTCCTTGAAGATTCCGGTTGATTTTACGACATCTCTCATCGCACTAAGTATCGTAGTTCACTTTCGGTACTGATTTATTTGTGCGAATCTGAGAGACACGCAGCGGGCCGAGGTGGGCGGGGCATATCTTACATCCGCTTAGCTAGCGAACGAGAGAACTACTTAATGGATTTAGACTGGGCTTTTTTCTAGAATTTGCTTGAACATTCCGGTTGATTTTGCGACTTCTGTCATCATGCCAAGTATCATAGTTAACTTGCAGGAAAGATTTATTTGCACAAATCCGAGAGAGACGCAGCAGGCCGAGGTGGGCGGGGCATATCTTACATCCACTTAGCTAACGAACAAGAGAACTACTTAACGGATTTAGATTGGGCTTTTTTCTAGAATTTGCTTGAAGATTCCGGTTGATTTTGCGACATCTCTCATCGCACTAAGTATCGTTGTTCACTTTCGGTACTGATTTATTTGCGCGAATCCGAGAGAGATGCAGTGGGCTGAGTTGCCCTCCTCAAGTCACACTCCAGCCTCGGGGCGTATCTTACATCTGCTTAGCTTGCGAACGAGAGAACTACTTAACAGATTTAGGCTTTTTTCTAGAATTTGCTTGAACATACCGGTTGATTTTGCGACTTATCTCATCGCACTAAGAATCATAGTTTACTTGCAGGAGTGATATATTTACACTAATCCGAGACAGAGGTTGTGAGCCGAGGGGAGGGGGAAGTGTGACGTCAGGAGTGGGGAGCCGGGCAGGACCCTCCTCACTGTCCTGTTTCACTTCTACATGGGCGGAGCCACAGGGGACGTGTAGTGTGGTATATATTTAAAAGTTCCCATATTTTCCTGGTGGCGCCGTAATCTCCTACCACCATAAACATCTACGTCATAAAATGAAAACTGTGAAGATCCAGAGCGAGGAATTAAGTTACAAGCTTGTGTGAAGATGGAAGAGAGAAGGATCTGGAGAAAGGATACAAGTAAGGTGGAAAGGATTCAGACCTGGTTGGACTCCATATAGAGTGAGAGATGTTTGATTTGTTCTTATGTAAGGTGTGTCAACTGTTACATCTCATGGAGAGTTCAGGAACTGAACGAGAACTGGTTTAAACCGGTTATTACCAACACTATTTTAATCCTGGACGGGTTTCATCGGGCTCAATGGAAAAAATAAGAATTGGAGATTTGTATGAATGAGCAATGGTGGAAATGGAAGCACAGGGCAATTAAAACGAAATGTCTATTCCATACATTGAAGTGCGGGTTTAATTCACCCACATTACTGCTTAGGGGAGGTAAGTTACATCAACCTGGCTGACTCCGAAACAGAAACAATTCACTCTGTTACCAGTATCTCCGTGATGAATCGTTCTGAAAGCTTGGGATTTCAAACATAAACAAACGGCGTGTTCCATTGGCGGACACTACAAGCCAGACCTGCTCTGTTCAAATAAAAATGGCTATAAATGTACACCTGAACAGGTCGACCTCATTTTAACTGCCACCTTACAAGCCTGTTATGCACAAGTGGTGTTCCAGGTGTTTGTGATTCCTCAGGTGGGTTTCATGGCTTCCTAAGATACCCTTTGGAGTCTGTAGCTGCCATTGTTCAGCATCAAGTCAACTTTATTTATAAAGCACTTTACATACAACAGCCGCTGACCAAAGCAGGACAAGAGCTGTGCCAATGAAAGTCAAAGAATCCATCGTGAGGCTGAAAAACAAGAATAAAACCATCAGAGACATCAGTAAAACCTTAGGACGACCGAAATCATCTGTCTGAAGTATCACGAAGAAGAAAGATTGCCCTGGCCACAGAAGACCTCCACTGCTGCGGTGCATATAGATAGAGCTAGATAAAGATATAGATAGTTGTGAAAATGTATGTGTCTGTATACAAATATAGTCACACGTGTGCCTTGGGGACAGCTTAAAGACTCTGGTGATGGTAATTCCTTGCCAATCCACAGGGTGGCGCTGTATTGCAACACCTCTGTTCTTCCACCCTCTACAGACCAGATAACCACCTCTGACGTCACTTCAGGTATCCATCTACCTGGACTCACCCCTGCCTGGCTGGCATTTAACTGGAAGTGTCGCCATCTTGGATAGTCTAATCTGAGACTCTCATCCTTCGGGATGTGTTTGTTTTTGTGTTTTGCTGAAAAGTTTAATTTATTTTGTTGCTTTTACAATATATGAGGTTGCAGTGTTGCCCTTAATCTTTACCTTTGTCTTGTCCTCTTTTGCAATATGTATATTTTTTAGCCTCTGTAAAATTTTACAAAAAGCATAATGTAATCTGTAGAGTTCAGTGACATTCTTGCAAGAACTGTGAGGTGCCACTATAACAATATTTAGTTTATAATTTCTTTGTTTATGTGTTTGAAATTTATCAGTAGAAACTTGTAACTGGTAAAAATGCATTTGCAAACGGTTGTGTCGTCTGATCTCCAAAGATCCTTCTTACATGTTAATGTTTGTGTTTCTTCAGATTAAAGAAGGCGAGCATTGCCTATGAAAATATGTTTGAAGAAGTGCCCATCATCATTAAGAATTCACACCTGATCAACGTTCTGATGTGGGAGCTGGAAGAGAAATCTGCTGTGTCAGATAAGCAGGAGCTCCTGAATCTTTCCAGCAGGTAAGCTGCAATGGATGCCAAGTGAGATTCATTTTATCTTCTTCACCCTACCTAATAATAATAATAATTCTTTGCATTTATATAGCTCTTTTCTCACTGCTCAAAGCGCTCAGCAATTGCAGGTTAAGGACCTTCCTTGCTCAAGGGCCCAACAGAGCAGAGTCTCTATTGGCATATATGGGATTCGAACCGACAACCTTCCGATTACCAGTGCAGATCCCTAGCCTCAGAGCCGCCACTAATGGTGCAAATGAGAAATATTTGGTGCTCCGTGCAGGCCAGGGTACAGTGGCACACAATAGAAAACAGAGCAATGACAGGTAATGTTAATAAATGTCCTGTATAACCAACCATACACCATGCATCAGACGTAACACGTAACAGTGAGACAATATTATCGGCAGGGCTTTCAATCATCAGTAACATTGAATTGAATGTGCAAACTGATTACAATACAATATAATACAATTTATTTTTGTGTAGCCCAAAATCACACAAGAAGTGCCACAATTGGCTTTAACAGGCCCTGCCTTTTGACAGCCCCCCAGCCTTGACTCTCTAAGAAGACGAGAAAACCTCCCAAAAAAAACCTTGTAGGTAAAAAAAAAAAATGGAAGAAACTTTAGGAAAGGCAGTTCAAAGAGAGACCCCCGTCCAGGTAGGTTGGGTGTGCAGTAGGAGTTTAAAAATAGGGGGGTTAATACAAATAAACTTCAATACAATAGAGCAGTAGAAATATTACAAATGTAGAGAGCAGAATTCATCAGTAGTTGATATTATGTAATACGATTTGGATTTGAATTTAGAATTGATTCATGGTGTAGGTTGAAGTTTTACTGCTTAAGTTTTATTGGAGGTAAGTGAGCCGCACATAGCAGTATTTTAAGAATTGTACAGAGGAAGGATACACATTTAACCAATAACGTGTAAAATTAATAAAGAATACATTTTTTGAAGGCTTACAATACAGAAGTGTGACCTAGTGTGTTAAAGTAGACAGACTGACAGACAGACATGAAAGGCACTGTATACTAGATACATAGGTAGATAGATTGATAGGCACTATATACTAGGTAGATAGATTTATAGACATGAAAGGCACTATATACTAGATAGGCAGACATGAAAGGCACTATATACTAGATAGGCAGGCAGACAGACATGAAAGGCAGTATATACTAGATAGATAGACTGAGAGACCTGAAAGACACTATATACTAGATAGGCAGGCAGACATGAATGGCACTATATACTAGATAGATAGGTAGACAGACATGAAAGGCACTATATACTAGGTAGACAGACAGACATGAAAGGCACTATATACTAGATAGATTGATAGACCTGAAAGGCACTATATACTAGATAGACAGGCAGACTTGATAGGCACTATATACTAGATAGACAGACAGACATGAAAGGCACTATATACTAGATAGATAGGTAGACAGACATGAAAGGCACTATATACTAGCTAGACAGACAGACAGACATGATAGGCACTATATACTAGATAGATAGACAGACATGAAAGGCACTATATACTAGATAGGCAGGCAGACTTGATAGGCACTATATACTAGATACACAGACAGACATGAAAGGCACTATATAGTATACTAGATACATAGGTAGATAGATTGATAGACATGATAGGCACTATATACTAGACAGATAAATAGATGTGTAGTTTTTATGTATATATAGATATAGATAGATAATTCTATAGATCTTTATAGATACAGATATGCATTGTTGTCGACTGTTATGGACACACAAGTCCATTAAAGCAATGTTGGGGTGCTAACCAGGTTGCCTCTTTTACCAACTTTGTGGTCAGGCGTAATTAACTGCCACACGGAGGTAAACCAGACAGTAGCCTTAGGCATGTGTAAAATAAAGGGCTAAGCGGTCACGGCTTTAGGTCAGCTTTGTCTAGCCAGTCCTCTTTATAGACCCCAGACTGGAAGGGGTGGAGTCACTTGCCCTCATTGGGCATCTTCTCAGAGCTGGAAGTGGAAAAAGAGACAATGCTGGCAGTGATAGCGCCCCTTCATGTCCCGGGGTGACCCTCTGACGTGCATGCATGGCAATATCTTTACCTGTAACATGACTTCCATACACAGTACATATAAAATATTTTCTTTTGTGCTGCCTTGTGATTACATTAAAATATTAAATATTTGTAGTGAATGCACCTCTCTTGAAATGTATATTCAGTGCTAACAATTATGTAAAGAGGAATCAATAAATTCATTCAACTAACAGCTTATTAAAGAATAAGGTGGTCCTGCTGTTGTGTACCCTGATGTGGGGTCTTGTTTTTTTGCCCAGACTGTCCACATTTAGCTCAGGGTCCGCATTATAAAGCGTATCCCACCAGGCCGCACTTTCAAAGTGACTCCTGCCTTGACCTGCTGTCCCTCTCATTTGTTAACTTAGTGTTTTATTTGACATATTTAAGGTGCCTGCAGGTGAACATCACTTAAGACGAGTTTAGATTAATGAGCCTGTTAACATTTGAAGAGATGCGACATTTCTAGCATTTCCAGCGGTTATGTGCAGGCACAGCGTCGTCTTAAATGTGTTCTGATTGAGAGAATTTCTGTGCTGTGTGTGCACAAGACACACATTACAGCCATTTCTCTCCCCTCATCTTTTTTTCTTTTATTTTTTAACAATGGTTTCTAATGAATGGATGAAGTTGAACACTGCAGACGTACCAAGGCACACACTTTCGGTCCAGCTGACGGTTTGGTGAATTTAAACTTCTTATTATCTCAATTAAACTCTTGATCAGTTGCCATTTCTTTTTCTTTTAGTCACCTTATTTCAGTAGTGTGCCTGTAGGTAGCCACTTCAGTTTCTGATAGGGTGCTATGAAAATAAAATTAGAAAAACGCAAAAAAAAAAAGAGAAAACCTGGCAGGACTCTCCGCTGGCAGAAGGCGAGACTAACAAGTGTGACGGGCGAAATTGTTAGTTCCGTGTTTGAAGACTTGCTGCAAAGGCTTCGTCTTGGCAACCATGAAAGGTCGAGTTGTGTTTTACTCTGGTATTAATTATGTTTTATTTTTCTAACAGTGTATTGTTATTTTAGTTAAAAATATATTTTCAGTAAAAATATTTATTTTCTCTGAGCTTTTTCAGTTGCTTGGGAAAATAAAATATGTCATTTGTTTCCACATCATAAAAATCAGAACATGTGCAGTTTAAGTTGTATATTCCATTAAAATATGAAGTAACTGCATACACAACATCCTGTCTTATTAGCTGAATCTTTTTAAAATCCTCGTTTCATGGATTTACATAACTTTTTTTTTCTATTTTTAAAAACCATCCCTATATGCACTATATATTTACCAATAATTTTGAATTTCCTATATTTTCTTCCCTCAAGTCTTTATTTTTTAATAGTTCTGCACTTTATCCAGTATTCACGTCACTGCACTTAAAGGGATCAGAACGGCCCGCTCTTTTTTTTTTTTATTTTTATTTTCCTGTCTCGTTGGTTTATCTCTTTGAAAATGGCCCATCTTTCCACATTTATAGAATAATTATTAGCTGAATGGATTTAAACTGTTAACCAAGTTTAGTTGAAGTGTGGAAATAAAATAAAAGAATAAACGCCGTGCCGCTGTGCCTGCTTCTGATTCCGCTGGGCTCTTTGAATGATCGATGAGTGTGCAGGGCCTCGGGGCGAAGACGCCTGCTGTGTGGGGACTTTAGTGAGTTTGATATGAATTTCTAGAATGACATTAAAGTGTTGTTAAAATGAACAATAGCAGAGGCTCTTTAAAATCAGATGATTGCAATAATTTTGGATAAAAGCCTGATGTGATGAACGGTGACTGGTGTGCG
Source organism: Erpetoichthys calabaricus (assembly GCF_900747795.2). Classification (NCBI taxonomy): domain Eukaryota; kingdom Metazoa; phylum Chordata; class Cladistia; order Polypteriformes; family Polypteridae; genus Erpetoichthys; species Erpetoichthys calabaricus. The sequence continues at coordinate 141,415,003 of NC_041406.2, forward strand.
CGGTCTCTGGGCTTCCTCAAGCTTGTTGAGCTGGCCTGTCTTGAGGTCTGGAACCGTTTATAGGTCTGTGCCGCTAGGTACCTCACAGAGAAGGTCGGCACCAGGGATGATCTTGAAGTCCTGACCTCCTTGATCTGGCTATACAATACATCCATCCATCCATTATCCAACCCGCTATATCCTAACTACAGGGTCACGGGGGTCTGCTGGAGCCAATCCCAGCCAACACAGGGCGCCAGGCAGGAAACAAACTGCTGGGCAGGGCGCCAGCCCACCGTAGGCAATACAATACAATTTATTTTTGTATAGCCCAAAATCACACAAGGAGTGCTGCAACGGGCGCTGGGGCAGGGCAACAGCAGGCGCCACAGAAGCGAATCCTAAAATATCGGGGTCACAGTATAAGTCCCTGTCTTGCACCCCAAAACACGAGGCTGAGTCTCAGTACTTTAGCAACACCAGCTTTATTCAGCTTGAAACAGGAACATCCCAGTTATTTATTGTAGCGGGCTCTCAGCTCTAAACTATACACAGACACAGCAGTCAGGTTAGTGGCCAAGTAATCCTGTTCCCTACATTCACAATGTTCCTTGTATCACCCATCGAGATCTTTTCGGTTTGCTTTGGTGAAGAGCCGCCCCAGCACTGTGAGCCCTGCTGTTACCCCAGCAACGGATAAACAGTCTTCCACAGACACGGTGATCGCACTTTGGGACGCTCTTCGGCGTGTCGTCCTGTTGGGAGAGGTCCCGAGAGAGTTTAGAAACCTCACATTTTCTTGAATGAGTGCCGCATTAATAGGAATGTTTCTTGAAGGAGCATCGCTGAACCAGGCCTTCAAATGCAGCAGTTCGCATATATTTGCAACCCGAGATTTTTCTTCTTTTTTTTTTTTTTTCCAAGAAAGTTGACAAGTGTCGATGTCGAAATTCTGAATTCACTGGCAACGTCTTTTTTTTCTTTTTGCCACAATTGAGCTGCAAAAATTACAAGTTTTTTTTCTTTTCTAATATGAACTGTTATCGTTTTTTCATGTCTGCCGTTTCTATAGGAGGGTGATATTGAGATAAATTCCAGTGGATATTTTTCAGATGTTGATGAGCAAAAATCAAAAGGTATCACCGAAAACCACAAAAAAACAAAAACGGCAAAAAAACAGAATGAGGAAAGTTCGAAGAAAGAAAAAAAATGTACAGTGTTTGTGTTTGGGGGTCGTTGTGCACAACTGAGCTGTTCTGTGGACGATTCATTCTGGCATTTCAAGGTCTTTTGGGCACTTTGTTGTAATGAAAATATCTTCTGAACGGACTTCGTAGTAACAAAGCAGGGAATATAAAGAAGTACTGCAGGATTTTATTTCTATTGCGGACCAAGCCTGTGTCTGTTCATCTATTTGTGTCCAGGTTTTTATAGCTTGTATGTTTGCTGCCCAGTAATAAAACTGAATGTTAAGTAGAGCCATGCCATCTTCTACCTGAGGTCTTTGTAGGGTCGCTCTTTGGATACGTGGATGTTTTAGGTTCCAAATTAATAAGGTTATGGTTGAATCTAATTGCTTAAAGAATGATTTATTGATGTATATTGGAATGTTTTGAAATAAAAAGAGAAGCTTAGGAAGGGTATTCATCTTAACAACATTAATTCTTCCAGCTAGAGTGAGATGGAGGGTTGACCATCTATGCAAGTCTTGCTTAAGTTTTTCCATACAGACGGTGAAATTTTATTAGAACATTAGAACACTCTATACGAGAACAGGCCATTCAGCCCAACAAAGCTCGCCAGTCCTGTCCACTTATTTCTTCCAAAAAAACATCAAGTCGAGTTTTGAAAGTCCCCAACGTCTTACTGTCCACCACACTACTTGGTCGCTTATTCCAAGTTTCTATTGTTCTTTGTGTAAAGAAAAACTTCCTAATATTTGTGCGAAATTCACCCTTAACAAGTTTCCAACGGTGTCCCCGTGTTCTTGATGAACTCATTTTAAAATAACCATCTCGATCCACTGGACTAGTCCCCTTCATAATTTTAAACACTTCAGTCGGGTCTCCTCTTAATCTTCTTTTTCTTAAACTGTAAAAGCTCAGCTCTTTTAATCTTTCCTCATAACTCATCACCTGAAGCCCTGAATCAGCCTAGTTGCTCTTCTCTGGACCTTTTCTTGTGCTGCTATGTCCTTTTTGTAGCCTGGAGACCAAAACTGCACCCAGTACTCCAGATGAGGCCTCACCAGTGTGTTATAAAGCTTGAGTAGAACCTCCGGTGACTTGTACTCCACACGTCAAGGCGCTATATAACCTGACATTCTGTTAGCCTTCTTAATGGCTTCTGAACACTATCTGGAAGTCGATAGCTTAGAGTCCACTGTGACTCCTAAATCCTTCTCATAAGGTGTACTCTCGATTTTCTGACCGCCCATTGTGTATTCAAACCAAACATTGTTGATAAAGAGCTTTATGTTTACTTGTGATATTTACCCCTCGGTATTTAAACTGATATGCAATAATAAAAGGGAAGGCGTCCAGTCTAATATTGTATGCTTGAGAATTCACTGGAAAGAGCACACTTTTATTCAAATTAATTCTGAGACCAGAGATCTTTTGAAATTCTGTAAGTGCTGTTAACACTGTAGGCACAGTATTTTGTGGGTCTGATATATACAGTACCATAGCATCTGCATAGAGAGAAACTTTCTGTTCCAGTCCTTCTCTGATAATCCCCTTTATCTGATCAACATTTCGACAGTGAACTGCCAGTGGTTCAATGGCAATTGCAAATAGCAGTGGTGACGAGGGGCATCCTTGTCTGGTACCACGTTCTAATTTAAAGTAGCCTGAGCAAATGTTGTTAATCCAAACTGAAGCTTCTGGATTGGTATACAGTAGTTTGATCCATGCACAAATATTTGGGCCAAACCCAAATTTCTCTAATATAGTGAAAAGGTAGTCCCATTCAATCATATCAAATGCTTTTTCTGCATCGAACAATAATATCATCTCCGGGGTGTTTGACTTTGCAGGAGTATATTTTATATTAAACATTAAACGGGCATCGTTGTAGTAAGAAGATTTCTATAGACTTGTGTCATATGAGGAAACTGTCGGGACCATAAAAATACTTCATTGTAATGAAAATTTCGTTGTAAAGATATTTGTTGTAACGGAATTTTACCTGTATCACAAGTGCAGAGCAGAATTCAACAGTGGATGATATTACATGATATGATTTGGATTTGTTCAGAGTCTTAGAGACCTCAGCCATCAAGCTGCCTCCCCCTATTGTCCATTCCACAGCTGAGTCAGCGCTGGGCCAGCCAATCCGATGAAAGGACCCCTCTACCCGACAATTCCTGCAATCATCCATCAGAGATGACTTTACCTCAAGCAGTCAATGGATGTGTTGACTCGAGGGATTAAAATCCAACCTCCCCACCAGCCACCTCCGGAGAAGGCTGTTTACTGATGACAGTGGGTTTTGTGACTCCAGAAACATGGAGAAAAGCCTTGGAAAGTCTGAGGATTTAAGATAAATAGATGGAAGAAGACCAAATACAGTCGACCCTTGATATATGACCGGCCTGACATGCGAACAACTTGCTTTTCGACCAAAATTTTTTTGAATTACAACCAACGTCTTGCGTTACGACCCGAATGCGGTCACGTGTATCCGCTTGTGCGATTGTAAACAAACAGCCGAGAGCGTTTGTAAGCGTCCGTCGAAGCCCAGACACATGTGTTTGTGGGCGTAATTTCGGTCAGTGCAGTGATTTATATAATTCGATAATTGCTAAGGAAGGAAGCGAAGGTGACGAAGGTAAAGAAAGCGATCACAATTGAAACGAAAAAGGAAATTGTGTGGAAATATGAGAGTGGCGTTTGTGTGACCGATCTCGCTAATATGTGCAGCATGTCGAAATCCACCATCTCGACAATTTTACAAAGAAAAGATGTGTATAAGGAAGCTCCTTCCAAACAATAACCACCTTCCATTTCATTCTCCTCCTCCTCCCTTCCTGCAAGCCAAAGATGTCAACTTAAATGGTGAGTACAGTATGAAATTGTTGTTTCTGGTAGGCTAGGCACTTTTTATAAATTTTTGCTTAGTACATTAGAAAAAGTATTGATGTTTTTGGTAAATTATGCACATTATACAACCCTTTTCTATTAAAAAAAAGTTAAGTGTTGCTGTGGGAGGTTCGGAACACATTAAGGGCATTTCCATTATTTCTTATGGGGAAAAATAGTCTTGACTTACAACCAACTTGAGTTACAACCAGCCCCCGCGAATGAATTGAGTTCGTAAGTCAAGGGTCCACTGTATATATCCACTGTGAATTTCCCCTTGGGATTAATAAATATCTCTGTCTGTCTGTCTGTCTGTCTCTCTGTCTGTCTGTCTGTCTGTCTGTCTGTCTGTCTGTCTGTCTATCTATCTATCTATCTATCTATCTATCTATCTATCTATCTATCTATCTATCTATCTATCTATCTATCTATCTATCTATCTATCTATCTATCTATCTATCTATCTATCTATCTATCTATCTATCTATCTATCTATCTATCTATCTATCTATCTATCTATCTATCTATCTCTGATGATCAGGATTCAGGGAGAGAGAGATTGAAAAGAGTCGAGAAGTTTAAAGATTAGGTATCAATGGTAGCCCAAGGTGGAGAATTACTGTAGGTGTAGAGAATAACCCACAAAGTGCAGTGTGGATGAAACAATTGGAAGAAAACATCTGGAGTGTTGTGTGAGCCAAGAAGATGAAGGTTAACAGCAAGGGTTTCAGTAGGACCGGCTATGAAATACGAAACTGAGACATGGCCAGTAACGGGAACAAAGGAGAATAAGCTGGAAGTGGCAGAAATGAGAAAGTGGAGATGAATATGTGAAGTTACAAGGAAGGACAGAGTAAGAAATGAGACAATCAGAGGTACAACAAAAGTGGGAGAAACATCTTAAAGTACAGTAGAGGAATGCCGGCTGTAGAGGTATGGACATGTGATGAGGAGAGACCATCAGTATGTGCGCACCCTGCAAAAAATGCATTTGCAAAAACTTTAAATGGGAGTTGATTTGCTTTTATTTAGCAAAACATTCTGCCAATGTTTACTTGACAAGATTTCTTAAAGTAAGCAAAATAATCATAAATATAAAGTTTTGGCAAGTCAATAATTCTTACAATTAGGAAAACAAGATTTAATGTCATGATATAAGTAGTTCTCACTTGCTTAGATTTCATTTTTTGCAGTACGTAAGAGTGATGGGAATGGAAGTCCATGGAAAGAGAATGTGAGGGAGGCTAAAGCGGACGTGGGATGGATAAAGGAAAAGGGTCTGACTGGGGAGGAAGTGCAGGACTGAACTGTATGGAAAGGAGGAGGAAGAAGAAGAAGAAGCTGCTGCTAGGTCAGAGGTCCTTAGACTCGGCCGTGGGGTCCTCCTTTGGCTGCAGGTTTTTGTTCCCCCTCAATTTTACATTCTGTGAGACGTTTTCCCTCAAACTGATCTCATTTAATTAGCTGGCCTTTTTTTTTGTCTTCTGTTTTCAGAAGAGCACAGCAGTGTTATTTTTAAGTTTATATTTCCCCTTTATCTAATCTAATCTAATAAGGCATTTAGAGATGAATTTCCATGGATTCACACCACAAAGTGTCTCGTTTCTAAGGAGGCGGTCAGTGGCACGCTCCCATGAAGCTGGTCATCTAATCTGACATGCCCAGCGACTCACTCGGACACATTCAGGCAGGTTTCATTTTTGTCTCTAGTCGTAGGGGCAGACTCGTGTGCATGAGAGCGAACAGCCAATGAATGCTCATCCAGAAATACAATGCATATAATGCAGCGATGAGGAATAAGAAACACACATGTTTCTGGACAGAATGGAAAAGAAAAAGAATAAAAAGGGCGGCTGAAGGCACCATACCAACTTAACCATTTCGTACAGCGCTGGCTCCGACAAGCAGCACACTATTGGCTGTCGAAAACAAAAAGGGACAAGCATGACTGTGCTGGAAGGTTGTCACAGAGTCAGTACGTTACACATACCCTGTGATTTTCAGTTGTTTGAATCAATATGGTCTAGTAACAAGATAATCAGAAAGGCTGGCATGTACCCCATTACCAAAAGTCATGTAATATGGCATTGCCCAAGAGTGCCACAGTGCTGCATTACTGTTGATTAGCACAGGCAACAAATAACTTCATCGTACTTTGTACATGTTACACTTCTTCTTCTTCTTGTTATTCTTCTTCTTTCGGCTATTAGGGGTCACCACAGGGGATCATTTGTTGCGCATCACAAACATTTGTAGTAATAAAATGCATTGTATTTGTCATTCCGACAGATGGCACATGGCAAATATTAATATTGATTTTTTATTAATCTCATACCAGATTTAAATATAACAGAGACATACGTATGAATTGCATTTGTCATTCGAACAGGTGGCGCATCACAAACGTGTAGTAATAAAATGCATTGTATTTGTCATTCCAACAGATGGCACATGGTAAATATTAATATTGCTTTTTTTATGAATCTCATACCAGATTTCAATATAACAGAGACATACGTGTGCATTACATTTGTCATTCCCACAGGTGGTTCATCACAAACATTTGTAGTGATAAAATGCATTGTATTTGTCATTCCGACAGATGGCACATGGCAAATATTAATATTATTTTTTTATGAAGGTCTTACCAGATTTCAGTATAACAGAGACATACGTATGCATTGCATTTGTCATTCCAGCAGGTGGTGCATCACAATAATTGTTCATCTTCTTCTTCTTTTTGTTGTTCTTCTTGTACTTGTTTTGGATGTTCCTGTTAGGGGTCGCCACAGGGGATCATCTGTTTCTGTATCTTCCTGTCCTCTGTACATGTGACACTGATGACCCCAAAGAGATCACAGCACATCTGCATTCTACTTACCATAGTCGTGTATGTTACATAGTCCTATGAAAAAGTTAGTACACCCCATGCTATTTTTTTTTTCTTTTTTTTTTTTTAACAAATGTAATCAGGATTTGATTTTTGTGTAAACCATATCTATAGGAAAATGTCATATGATTAATGTCATGCCACATCTACATATATGCACTGTAGGCAGTGTGGCACAGTGGTTAAGGCTTTGGACTTTAACCGCTGAGGCTGTGGGTTCAAATCCCACCCCTGACACTACTGTGTGACCCTGAGCAAGTCACTTCACCCTTCTGTGCTCAAAAAAAGAAGCAACACCAGTTGTGTCTCAAATGTTGCAATTTGCTTTGGATAAAAGCAACGGCCAAATAAACAAATGATGTAGCGCATTGTTTAAACTAAATAAAGATGAAGGTGAATTTCACAAGTGGAACCAGTAAACGCACCCCTGCAGTTTATAATCACGACCGCAGATACCTGCAATTAGAATTGGGGCGAATGATTAGAACATCACGCCTGCTTTTTCTTACCGATTTGTGACCGCCCTGCTCCGTGGTTATGAAGCGCTTATAAGGCTTCTTGTCTTCCACTTCTCGATGCGGCTTTGAAATGTCCACCTATTGAGGTAGAATCCAGGATTTGTATTAATTAATTTTTTTTTTTTTTAAGATTATTAAGATGTACCGAGTGCATATGTTGCTAACACCCCCCCACACCCAGCTCCTTAAGTGCCTGTGTCCATTGACTATAAAGAGAATATTATCTTTTTAATTTGTCTCTCCTAATTCAGACCTGCCAGATATGTTAGTGGATCAAAGTGGCTTACTTTCTTCCCCTTGAATATTTAGCATTTGAAAGGATACATTTTTAGGACTTTGTTCTCAGGCTTTGCTTGGTTTAATAGCAATACCCCCCAACACCACCACCACCACCCACCCCAATCCAAATCCATCCCCCTTGTAGCAATCAGTTTGAAACAGAAAAACTGAAATGAAGACCTTCTTGAATCCGTCGGGCAGCTGTGTGTTACTAAGATTAGCGTGTTTCTGTATCATTCTGTTCTTGGGTGCCTTTATGGTTTCTTTTTTGTTTTTTTTTTATTTCCCCCCATTGCCACGATAAGATCTCCGTAGGCTTTGGTTCTAAACGTGTAACGGGGCGGCTGCTTCTGCTGCTGCTGCTTTGGCTGGCCGGGTTTTAAAATAATGTAGTAAAGATCTGGCGTGGAAGACGCTGTGGTACTAAATATGTCGAGTCGAGCACAGCTGAATGTGGAGGCTCCTCCACGCGCTGCTCGGCCAACTTATCAGTTACTTTTTCTCAGTCCACATCTGTTTAAGTTATCTCTTCCCCCGGCCCGCTGTTTCCCTGGAAACCGAAGCAAACACAACATCACTTCAGCGTTTAACAATAAGCCCCTGTTTGAGCTCCCTGGCGGATTGAACTGGGCCCCCGAAGGGTTCATTTGAAATCAGTTGTCCTGATCTAAGGGCAAAATTGAATTCTTCTTTGGAAACATTTTATGAACATTAGATATGCAGACAGCCTTAAAAGAATCCCTGGCACAGATTAAAAGTTTTCAAGGCCTGGGCACAAAAGCAACTGCCTAAACTTTTAGACTCTTACGGTTTAGAGAGAAATAGTGAGTTGAGTGTTCGGTGAATTTCCTTTTTTAAAATATTGAAAGACTGTCTCTCCCCATCTTTTTTCACAGCTTCCATACTTGAAAGCTTGTGTTTTGCTTCATGATTGTGCGGTTAATTTGGGGGGGGGGGGGGGCATCATTAGCCATTTTATTGCCGTCATCCTTGTGTTTTATTCGTGCTTTAACAATTACGGGTAATGGTGGGATGAGGAGGAACACTCTTGAAATTGAAATTATATTTGGTCCTATCTGGCATCGTCAAATGATCATTCATTGTGTGGCCGTTTGTCGTACTGCTGGTTCATTTGGTCCCCAATATACAGTAGGTGAGGATTTTTATTAACCCAAAGTTAGTGCTCATTGCCTAAAAAATGAACAAGTGCCATTAAACAAGTAACCCGCTAACCGACTGGTTAATGTGTAAGCATGTTTCGGAATAGTCGCTCCCTTTATATTCAGCGTCGACATCTTTTGTTTAGATTGCTTACACAAAATGCCCAAAGTGGTGTGAGGCCTCCAGATATAAGCTAGGAAGCAAGACGGAATCCCCAACCAGCCCGCCCAGAAAAGGGGCACAACAGAGACCCACATTCAGAGCTCCCTTGCAATGCCCCGTGCAAAGGACACACTCTGGGCATCCGGAGTCGTAACTCAACAGCCAGTTGGTGACAGAGTGACACACAGACCAGATGTCATTGGTGGTGCCAAGGAAGTTAGTGTCTTGCAACTATTAACACGGTTCACTGCAGGAACACCATTAAAAGACTGAAGTGAGCAAAAATATCTTTAAGTGAATATTTACATTGTGTGCAGTGGCTCCAAAACAAACCGGGATGGAGCAAAGGCAAACCAAAAGAGTCGTCTTCCTTGTTCAAATACCACAGATCAAGAAGAACAGACAGAAAACCAATCAACAAGTTAAAAAGCAGACGCAAAAATCCACCATAATCACAGAAAAAGCTGTCCGGTTGCTATATCCATGTCATTCCAAAAGATGGAGCATCACAAACATACGTAGTAGTAAAATGTATTGTATTTGTCATTCTGACAGATGGCACATAGCAAATATTAATACTGCTTTTTTATGAATCTCATACCAGATTTTAATATAACAGAGACATGCATATGCATTGCATTTGCCATTCCAACAGGTGGCATATCAAAAACATATATAGTAATAAAATGCATTGTATTTGACAACCCAATATATGAGAGAGATTGGGGGTTATGAGCACACGCTGATACAGTGCATTGCCACACCCACCTCATGACAAACCACCTCAGGATCCCAGATTAGGACCCGAGTAGAGCCATGCAATGGGTGGCACCTCGGCATCACACTAGTTCAGATGGAGTGGAACAGTGTGTACATGGCAAATATTAATACTGCTTTTTTATGAATCACATACCAGATTTCAATATAACAGAAACATGTGTGCATTGCACTTGCAATTCCAACAGGTGGCGCATCACAAACATATGCAGTAATAAAATGCATTGTATTTCTCATTCTGACAGATGGCACATGGCAAGTATTAATTTTGTCTTTTTATGAATCTCATACCAGATTTCAGTATAACAGAGGCATATGTATGCATTGCATTTGTCATTCCAGCAGGTGGCGCATCGCAAACATGTGTAGTAATAAAATGCATTGTATTTGTCATTCTGACAGATGGCACATGGCAAATATTAATATTGTTTTTTATGAAGGTCAACACAGATTTCAGTATAACAGAGACATACATAGGCATTGCATTTGTCATTCCAGCAGGTGGCGCATCGCAAACATGTGTAGTAATAAAATGCATTGTATTTCTCATTCCGACAGATGGCACATGGCAAGTATTAATTTTGCCTTTTTATGAGTCTCATACCAGATTTCAGTATAACAGAGACATACATAGGCATTGCATTTTTCATTTCAACAGGTGGCGCATCACAAACGTGTAGTAATTAAATGCATTATATTTGTCATTCTGACAGATGGCACATGTTAAATATTAATATTGCTTTTTATGAAGGTCATACCTGATTTCAGTATTAAAGAGGCATATGTATGCATTGCATTTGTCATTCCAGCAGGTGGCGCATCGCAAACATGTGTAGTAATAAAATGCATTGTATTTGTCATTCTGACAGATGGCACATGGCAAATATTAATATTGCTTTTTATGAAGGTCATACCAGATTTCAGTATAACAGAGGCATACGTATGCATTGCATTTGTCATTCCAGCAGGTGGCGCATCGCAATGATTGTGATATGCCATCTTTTGGAATGACAAATGTAATACATTTTGTTATTGCATGCACTATAAAATACATTCCAATAGATCATGCCCTGCGAATGTTAACACTGAGGATTCAGCATCAGTGACTGAAATTTGCCAAAATGAAGCTTTTAATGGTGTTGAAGAGTGGCAATGTGTTGGTTTGAAGGGTCCTTATTGTTACACATACAGTGACATTCTCACTCAAAGTCACCATAATCAGTGAGTAGAAGTACATTACCTCAAATCTCCTATGTCACAAATGGTGACCTTTCCAGCGTTTTTTTTTGTTTTTTTTTTCAGTTGTAGCCTTCATTCACAGAATTGTTGCGAGTCAGAGGCAGTAGGTGGCACACTCCCGTGAAGACACTCGCCTAATGTGACATGCCCAGTGACTCGCTTCAGTCAAATCTGACCCGTTTGATTTTGTCTTTAGTTGTAGGAGCGAGATCTGTGCACAAGTGCTGACAACCAATGAATGCTCACCTGGGAGTGCAAGTCATAGAATGCAGTGACCTGGAATAAAGGACACTGGGTTTTTGAACCTCACAGACAGAAGTGAAGCTAGTCTTTCTGATGTCTTGTGTTTCATGTCTTAAAGCAGAATGGAAAAAAGAAGAAAAGGGCCAGAACTGTGGGTGGACTTCGCTGTATCCATTAACCCTTTGTACCGTGCCAGCTCTGGCAGGCAAAAGGGGGGAGGGGGACGAGCATGGCTGTGCTGGGAAGACGTTGGTAAATGTTACAAGGGTGGACATTTTCAGTCATTTCATTTGACACGGTCCAGCGACTGCTGTCTGCAAATCTGACTTACAGCACATCTAGAGGGCGCGGAATGTGACGCCATTTTTTGTGTTTCTAACCTGAAAAATGTCAGCACACCTTACAACAGTATCTACCATTAGGGGACACATTCATTTAGCAGGTTTTGGAAAATAATTATACAGTAATACTAGGGGGCTTTGCCCCCTGCTTGCTTCACTTACCAACCCACCCCCAGCGGCCTGCACTATGTGCCAGCCACTTCACGTCTCTGCTGCTCACGTTGTGAAGAGGGGGGGCTGAACGCACCCCAAGGAGACGCGGTCGCTCCTCCGAAACCCCCTTTTAGACGGTGATACAGTGGGAATCAAATACAGTCTTGTTTTTTTTTTTTAACCTCCTCTTTGCTCGATCAGCTGCTGGCTTACTGCTGCCGTGCCGCATGGTCTGCATCTCGCACGGCGCACTTCTGTCGTATCACCTCTGTCCATAGATTCAATCTCTTTTTGCTTTTACCTTTTCATCAATATCGCATTGAATTTTGACTCCGTGTTTGTAATTCCATCGTGACAACACAATGTATAACTGCCTGTGAGTGAATATCGTTTCTTTCTCTCTGCAAGAAATGTGTCTGACAATAGCATTCACACAAATGAGAAATGATTTCTCTCGTGGGATTTCACTTTCACCAAAAAACAAATCTTTTAATTCTCATGGATACGCCTCTTCATTTAGTTAGTTTAAATCCAAACAATATATTCGATCTCTTTTCGCTGTTCCATTATTTTCACTGAGTAATAATTTCTGTTTGTTAGCAGTAATGCGATCTTTACTATCAGTTTTTTGAGACTTTTGAATTTTCGTACTTGCATTATCTCAAGCCTGCTCTGCATGTGTATGGTGCCAACGTTTTTGAATACGTCACGACATTCTACTTTGTCGTCTACTCTTTGTCTTTTATTTCCGGCCCCGGGCGTTGGTTAAATCTCTCTTGGCACAAAGTCTCGTCTCACGGGATGTGAAAGTGTCATTCTGAGAAAATCACGTCTCATCTCCTTCCAACCTTTCAAGATTTTTTTTTTTAGAATAGAGAGAGACAAGGATTACAGAAGATGGGTTGATTGAACATGTATTAAGAATTTCACTGTACAGGGGGTCCTCGGGTTACGACACAGTTCCGTTCCTACAACAGTAATGTAACCCGAGTTTTGGTGTAAGTCTAAACACACCCTGTCCTAAGTCACTTACCTATTCTAACACATTTGCAAAATCATAATCTAGAACAGTGAAAGGCAACATTTTTCGAGTTGCGGCGCACTAAGTCCAAAAATGTTCTTTTGCGGCGCACCTGAGGGACTGCCCATAAATAAAGTTGTGACGACACAATCTATGGACAATCGCCAATAAAAACAGTAGTGTTCGTATTTTCTCGTTCTATATTTGCTCCGCCTTCTTCTATCCGTACAGTGAGCGAGATCTTCTAACGACGAGACTTTTTAAGTCTCGCAAGATGTGTTTTTGACACCGCTGGTGTTATTATGATGAATGGTGAACAGCGAAAATTTGAACTTGCATTCAAAATAAATACACTCGTTTATTCAACAATCTGATTAACCGTTATCTGTTTTTCCAACATAAAATATATTTTTTTAAACATTATCTTTTTAATCAACCAAAAGTTCAAAAACACTAGCAATTTTAAATATTTTACAATTGTTTTCGCGGCGCCACTGCACCGGTTGCCCGACAGTGATCTAGAACGTAAAAACGCAACTAAGCCACAGAAAAAGGTAAAGGACATAAATATACTGTACTGTAGTAACAGTAAAAAAATGACAAAAAATTAGTGCATAAAAAATTCCTTACCTTTATTCCTTCTGATATCTTTCTGATGTCTAATTTCACTTCCATTGTGATGGCTTTCCTCTTCTTCGAAGCGCTGCCATCTGAAGACTCTGACTTTCGTTTAGGAGCCATGATAAGGGCCACAAAATTCACCCAACAAAGCAACACAAACGGAACACTGGTGCCGCGTGCAACCACACAAGTTTGCCAACTCCCTCTCTCATACGCCGCGTTACTGCGTACTCTTCTGCTGCACGCAACCAAACTAGTTTGTCCACGTCGTCTGTAAGTACGACACTAACGGCGTAAGCCGAAACACTCACGTCTCATTTTTTTTTTTTTTTTTACGTTTTTATGTAAGCGAGTGTTGTAAACACGAAACGTTGTATGTCGAGACGTCGTAACCCGAGGACCCCCTGGATTCTCTACATAGGAAAACACCATTACTACTAAAACATCTAATAAGCTTGACCACAAAGTATCAGCGAAATGAAAGAACTGCTCCACTCGCTCCCATTTCTAAGGATTGAGGTTCATCCTGTTAAATTATGTTGTGCTGTTGCAGTTCTCTACACCCACAACAGTCTGAAATTGATTTGCAAATGGCCGTGCCGAAAAGAAACCTTTAAAGTCGGTTTGTTCAAAGGTGAATCTTACTTTCAAATGCTGCATCATTTTATGATAGTAGTCGCACCTTATTTTTTATTTTTTCCCCAGACAGTATTAATGTCCTGCAGGTTTTGTTAAACAATAAAATGACGCTGTAGTCTGGGGAGTGGTGGCTTTATTTTTTATGCGCAGTCCTCCATTTACCTTATTGATTGTGTGATTACGATTCCTTCCACAGTGTCCTTAGCATGTACACAAATGAATAGTTAATTCAAACACTTAATTCTTACATGCAGACTGCTAAGACAGTTTAGGAAAATACAAGCCACTAATTGCATTTAAGCAGCCTGTTCTGATCAGGAGCAAATCATTTGGGTTTTGCCTAAAGCTGGAGATCCTTTGTAATGATAGCACAAAGCCGGGAGGTGATACCTGATCACGCTTTCAAGGTAATTGTGTGTAACCCGCAAAAGAAAAGCAGCAAACTCGGCACCTCTGTCATATGGCTGTCAGATTAGTTCATTAACACAAACCGTATACTACTGCTGATACATAAATGTATACCTTCCCATGTCTGTCCTATGTGTCACTCGGGCATTTTCTAAACCGCTTTGTCCTGAACAGGGTCACCGGGTGCTGGGGCCTATCCCAGCTAGCATAGGGCGCAAGACAAGAACAAACCCTGCCAGTCCATCACAGGGTGAACCCACACACACACACACACACACACACAAAGTAGGGCCAGTTTAACGTCGCCAGTCCACCACACCTGCATGTCTTTGGACTGTAGGAGGAAGCCCACAGGGACAGGGGGAGAACATGCAGGCACCACGCAGGGAGGACCCTGAGAACGTTCTGTTGTCCTTTGAGTTGTTTCTTTTGCCTTGTTAGGTTTTCTGTATACATACAGCACTGCGGTTATCCTCTGTATGTTTTGTTGAGACCGATTTTCAGTCACTTGCTTAAAATATTGTTTTGTTTCAGCATCAAGAGAACAATGTGCGTCTTGCCCCCTTCCCACTTGCCTGAGCCTCTTCAGTTTTTTGTCAGGTGTACTGAATTTACAGAATGATAGGGTGTTGTAACACAAGATAGAAAAGTCGGCCACTTTTACTCCCAAGCGTTTTTGCACAAAGACCACTCCTAAACTCCCCACATCCGTGGACAAGCACGCTCCTTGTTTCAGTGAGTTTCAGTGACATCACAGCCTACGCAGGTTAAACCAAAGTTTCCTAAACTAAACAGCAGAACAGAAACGCGTTCCGCTTCAATAAGCTAATCTTTTTCTTCTTTATCTTCACTGCTTGCCACCTTCCTTGGTCCCAGCTGGAGTCCTGGCTGACTGTGGTCTGCACTTTGACTTTCACATGTCATCTGTTGTCAAAATGTCTTCCTGGCATCTGTAAAACACATTGAAAGTTTGTCTTTGTCTCCATCTTGGGCACAGCAGCATTTCGCCACAGCTTCATTAACTCTCACTTGGACTGCTGCAGTTCAGGTCTCGGTGGGATTGAACATCAAATGAAAAGATCAAATGACTAGAAGCTGCAGAGTATAAATTTCTCTCTAGTAACGTGCAGGGGCAGATAGTCCAGGCAGCAGCCGCCTCAAGTCTTTGACTGTATTTAAAAGTGGAGCAGCTTTTCGTGAAGACTGATGAAGAGTAACGGTAGTCTTTAAAGACCAACTTAATCCATCAACTAAAATGTTAAGTTTGAAGAAGTAAACCTCCGCAGTGATTTGACTGAATGTGTCAATGTTCTCCAAAAAAAACTTCCTTAATCCAATTCAGGGCCACAGCACCTTACCATCACACGTAGCCCGTCACCCCAAGCTGTGTGTTTTGGGGGATTTGGGAATTCGTGTTCAAATTATGCAGTGAGGAGCCATGGGAGAGGTTTGCGCTCTTGTTGTGTAGTCTTATGATTGCCGTCCTTAACATGACACATGTAATGTGTGGTGGTAGCAGTAGGAATTAATCCTGGTGCTTTGTGGTAGCGACATGCTGCATGTTGATTAGCACATGCAAGTAAGAATTTCACGGGTTAGGGCTGCGCCTAATGTCAATAGACAACGATTTATTTTTCAACTGACTTACACATTTCGGGTATCTCTTCACAGATGTTTGCTTGTGTCAGAACGTGACATGATGAAGCAAAAAAACAAATGAAATGTGGATTGTGCTACATGGCGATGTGCTGAATTGTGATTAAGAAGTTCATTGGACAATGATGACCGTATTAAATCTGTTGGTCCCACTGTGAAAAACTAAAGTTCGGTGATTGTAAGCATACTGTAATTCGTTGGTACATTTTGCTGTAAGAAGATACTGATTTTGCATTTTTTTGTAACACAGTTGTGTCCCAGATGCATTGTCATATAGGAGTTTAAACGTTTTTTCAGCAGGATTCTTTTCCTTTCATTCCACATAATGAAATATCAGCCTGCAATATTCTTCTAAAAATCATACTTTTAATTAGTGATAGACATGCGCTACAAACATCAGATTTTTATTTGGAAGGTCAAGTTGTGCTTTTCAATATGCCTGGTAGAGCTTGAATTGGAAGTAAACTCGTGTGTATTCAGTTTAATGTGACTCATCTGCAGCTCCGTCTTCCATCTTCCATGCCCGCTCATCCAGGGCCGACTGGAGCCTCCCCCAGCAGTCACAAAGTCGACATCTGCAAAAACCAACAGAAGTGCATATCGACTCTGGCCACACCAGAGATCCCCAGTGGCCGGTCACTGTACAGGAGTGCATGAGGATATCAGTGACAGGCTGGACTGCTCTCATAACACAAAGGAACTAAAGGAGGAGGGCCAGGGTGGTCTCTCTTTATCCCCCTCTCTCAAGGGAGACTGCGTTCCTTGAATGTGGGTAGTGATATCCTATACTGTACGTGTTTGTGTCCAGCAGGGGGCGTATGCTCCTGGAGAATGTGTTCTTTTAGAAATGTAACTCGTACATTGGACCTACCTATTGTGTACCCCTCGTTAGTAACCATAATGGAAATGCAAAGGACAAAAGAAATATGGGTACAAAAGAAAAGGCTTTAAATCTCATACACTGGACCTACCTATTGTGTACCCCTCGTTAGTAACCAAAGGACAAGAGAAATATGGGTACAAAAGAAAAGGCTTTAAAACGCAGCTTCCATGCCTGATATGCATTGAGACATACAAATACTGCTGAAGACAAGCCATTGGAACACAGCAGTAGTCTTTCGGTTCTTCCGAGGGGTCTTTGACGACTGCAGTTCCATATTTTGGTGGAGCGGAGGCATTGTTCTTCGCAGAGCAGTGATGTCACTTCTGTGCCGATGACACTGCTGGCTTTGAGTCATCGTGACAAGCATTAAGTAGACACACTGCTGCCTCTTTAGCATGTTCAGTGAGCGATTTGTGTGTTCTACTGACCAGTGCCATATATGGATTACACCAATTCAGATATTTGCATATATTATGTATGAATTTGGCTCTCACAGACTCCAATAAGGCTCATTCTTTCATTGTCTACAAACAGTGCATTTGCTCTACTTTTAGTCACTACCTGAAGGAATCTAGCTAGAAAAATGTACGTAGGTTAAAGATAATTAGGCTTACAAATCACAGTATCCAATAGTTATTTTTTTTCCAACTCACATACTTGGAGGTCTATCACTTTTTGATAGCCAGTGTGGGGTGCTGGGCCGGTAACATCACTCAGAGAGAGGCTCACCGAATCAACAAGCCGATTAAGAAGGTAACCTCATTCATGGGACGTCTTCTGGCCCCGCTGGAGGTTTTGATGGAGCTAACTGCAGTGGCGTAACTCGAGTCTGTGCCTCTCAGGGCCGGGTGGTGCATCAATTTGCCGCCCTCCAACATACCTGAATATGTTAACCTATTTAAATACAACATTAAAATGACGTATAGAGAAAAATTAAGATATATTTTGCATAGATTTATTCATATATAGAGAAACGGCAATAATTGTTCACATATAATTATTTGTAAGCATCAACTAGAGAAGAATATAGTATAGACCAGTGGTGCCCAACCTTTTTTTGGCCATGTCCCACCTAGGCCTCTCTAAAATCATGATGTCCCCCACTGTAACATATACCTTATTCTTATTATTACCTATTCAAAAAGTGAACTCCTACTCATGTGGAGGAAGCCCATAATGTCATTTGTTTGGTCTAAACAAGAACATGGAAACGAAAGAGAGAAAGGAGAGTTGAAGTACTGACAAAGAAATCACGAAGAAATTGTTACAAAAAATATATATATAATTTGAAGTAATATGAAAATACAGCAAATACAGTTTTGAAAATATATAATAGACGTGATATTCATAAATATAAAATAACATTAATTCCAGCTTTTTCTGTAATATTTGGATCATTTTATATTTTTGTTACATTGCAAAATTTTATAATCATTTGTACAATTCATATTATTTTAATGGTAAAAAGAATTAAGTAGAAAAACTCAAGCCAGTTGTAAAATCATAAATTAAAGGGTTCTTCACCATCCCTTCTATGTTTATATAAAGGTCTCTGTAAAAATAAAATTGTTTTTTTTTTCTATCATTTTTAACAGTGGGTTTCTGTTTTTTTCATTTTATAAATTGTTTAATGTACCTAAATTCTCAAATTGCCCCCCTAAAAAATCAAATTGCCCCCTAGTGGGGTGTGCGCCCCATGTTGGGATTCACCGATATAGAAGCTGCGCTGATAAGCCGTGTTCTGATTATTAGTTTAATATAATTACGCTGCAAAAATCAGAACTAGTGTAGTGTACAAGTGATAGGTGGGGATGAGCAAGAATGCATTCGGATTGATCACGAAACAAAATTATACATTGTAAATTAGCTGTTTATTTCCTAGAAATTCTTATCGGTGTAATGTTTCTTTATTTTTGTTAATGCCTCCTAAATTTCAACTGTGGTGTCTGATGCCGTCACAGAAGGTCAGTCTGAAGATGATTTTTGAAGTATTTGTGGATGAAAATCAGAGAATGTTACTTTTGTCATTCATGAGTGATATCTTTCTGAGCCCTGCTGCTTACACATGAATTGTACTGAGCCTTTTGGCCAATAATGCCGCCCCCATAAATGTGCTGTCTGGAGCGGACCACCCCCCTCCACCCGCCACTGGCTGACGGTCATTATGAACTGTGCTGCACATCTCTCTCTGTAACGCACTTAAAATTGAGGACTTTTAGGCAAAAAAGTATTCAGAAGAAGTCTGTCAAGAAATGTGACTGGGGCTCCTTTATACTTGCGGTAATATGCCGTTCTACTGCTTCACTGCGACTGCTCTCTCATCTTTACGTTTTCCTCTTTTTGTAATTCCTGTGTGCATTTGAGGGGGTTGTGGTTTTTAATGGTTATAATAATTAACAGTAATAATTACATTTATATAGTGTTTTTGTCACTCCTCAAATTGCTTTACATAGACAGAGGGGAGACATTTCAACCACCATCAATGTGTAGCACCCATCTGGATGATGCGACGGCGGCCATTCTCGTCCCAGTGCACTCACCACACATTGGCTGTTAGGTGGTGAAGTAGCGATAGAGACAGCCAATTACAGACAGGTGATGATTGGGCACAATGATGGGGAACTTAGCCAGGATATCGGGATACACCCTACTCTATCAAAAGATGTCCAGGGATCTTTAATGACCACAGAGAGTCAGGACCTCAGTTTTACATTTCATCTGAAGTGACGGCTCCATTTTTACAGCACAGTGTCCCCGTCACTGCACTGGGGTGTTAGAGCCCACAGGGCAAGCGCCCCCTACTGCCCTCACCAGACACCTCATTGCGCAGCAACCCCAGCTTTTCCTAGGTGGTCTCCCATCCAAGTACAGGCTGGGCCCAGACAGGCTTAGCTTCAGGTGGATGACCTGTTTTGAAGTGCAGGTGGGATGGCTGCTGACAGTACGTCAGGAGCTTCTGTATGAAACTGAATTGCCCCCTTAGGATAACCGTCCAGCCATCCATCCATCCTTCATGTTCAGACCATTTCATTCTTAGATAGTGCCATTCTCAGCTTATAACACCAAACTTGCGCAATATCATTTTTGACTAATAAGCAGCTGAAGTTTTTTCTTATGCTGAATCTCATCCATCATGTGTACTCTTAAGGCGTGTACACTTCATTCCAAGAAGACATGGCTGCTCATTTCACTAGCAGGGCACATTGTATCCCCCTCAGGTTATATTACAATCCATAGTTTAAATATTTTCACTTACTTTTATGAGGCCCGGCGTGGAGGGATCAGTGTGTACTCTAATTGCTAGTGCTGTGAGTGTACTGTATATGGCGATGTAGCCAACGGGCTTTAGGGTTATTTCAGGTTTTTATGCAATGAAGTGAATAAAGAAAAGCTGAAAGTGTCAGCATAGCCTTGTGCATATAAGGGCAAGGCGCACTTAAAGTGTAGACGGACTGTATTGGGTTGGGTGTCATTCATTATTTTAAACATTCGTTACACACAACTAATTCCACCTGAAATAAGGTGCTAATTCTCCTCTTTTTTCTTGTTTACATGTATGAGCCTCTTCTGTGTCTGACTGTACATTACACAGTGGATACGCCATCCCTTCAGACGCCAAAGGCAGCCCTTAGGTTGATTGTATTTGCGTGTGCAAGGTTCTTTAGAAAGTAATTTTTTCTTATGCCAGGGCCTTGCAGACAGTTTCATTTTTTCATTCCATTCTCAAAATTGCTGTGTCTGCAGAATAGATAATTTGTTCCTTAATGATAGTTTTTAAGCTGCCAGCATTGATATATTTATTGCAGTCTGTTGTGTGTGTGCGCGCGCCTGTGCTCATAGACTGGGAAACTATCCATGAGGAAGGAAAGGACAAAAAAAAAAAATGAAAAGTGGACCTGGCTGCTTGTGAGATAATGTCTAACAGCATATGATACGAGAGCTGTCTCTGGGCATTATTCCATTTTATTAATTTTAACTGGCTGGTCGAAGAAAAATGGATTTTTACCTTTGTGATTTTTAAAAGGAAAATAAACATTTTCTTGAAATTTTATAGGGCAAGAAGTAACATTAATCTGACAGAAGATTTACTCCCCAAAGAAGTAAATGTCCCATATAATACATTAAAAATCATATTACGGCTTAATAGTATTATATACATTTCAAATAAATACACACAAATAGTGTGTTTGTCTGTATGTGTGTATCTATATAACTGGAGATTTTTTTGTATTTTTTTTCTGTCCTTCTGGCCATCTGACCTTACTGTGCTGTTATTTATTCTTTAATATTATTGATTATTTTTAATTGTGTTCTCTTCTTGTAACTTTGTTTTTGTCATCTTGTAAAGCATTTTGTGCTACATTGCCATATGAAAATGTGCTATAGAAATACATTTTGTGTGTAAACTGTGTGTGTGTATATATACAGATATATATATATATAATATTCATGACATTCGTAATCTGAATCACAATCTGATTGTATGGGTGGTTACCTACCAGGAAACGCTTGTGGTTGGTCAGGAAGTCGGCAAACCTCCACCACGGTGCCCTCTTCAGTTGCGAGAAGCAGATCATAGAATGTTGCATAGTTTACTGTCATTCAGACTGCGAATGTCATGAATGTAATTACCCCAATCTACATGCTGTCAAATAAACGAACCACACTCTGTGGCGCAACGTAAAGAGGCTTCACCTCTGACGCTGACGCCCGAGGTTTGATCCCCAAGAGGGGGTGCAGTGAGTGTGTACAACTGATCAGCCCAGAATTAGGGCGAAACACGTGTTGCGAACTCTTTGCATTATTTGACAGTAAACTATGCAATATATATATATATATATATACAGTGGAACCTCGGTTCAAGAAAGTCTCGGAAGACGTACAAATCGGGTTACGACCAAAAATTTCCCCAAACTTTTGCATCTGTTCACGACCACACACTTGGTATACAAACAAACCAGTTTCCCTTTCAGTTTGTGCGCACAGATGATTTCTGCACGTGTTCAGGTCTCTCCCTGTACTGTACATTGTTCTCGGTGCATCACGCAGAGGGACTCTCCCTCAAAACTGTAACTCCCTCTCAACCCAGCTTCCTCCTGTGGTATAGTGGGTCCACAGCTCCCATCAGAAAGGCCAGGTTTAATAAATAACTAAATAAATAAAGTAAGTGTAGGAGAGAAAGAGAGAGAGAGAGACTGCACATGCTGCTGAGTAGGGAGCCTGGGTGTTTGTCTCAGTGTTATTCAATGTTTTTACATTAGTTTACTATTACACTGTGCATTCTGTGGTATAATTGACTATTTTTGTGCTTAAAAATCTTTAAAGAAAATGTATTTACATACATGTCACACAGTCTGGAACGGATTAATTGTGTTTATATACAATCCTATGGGGGAAATTACTTCGGGTCACGACCAAATCGGGTTACGACCAGAGTTTTGGAATGAATTATGGTCATGACCCGAGGTTCCACTGTGTGTGTGTGTGTGTGTGTGTATATATATATATATATATATATATATATATATATACACTAGCAAAATACCTGTGCTTTGCAGCAGCAAAGTACTGCTTTAAAATTTTTATTAAGAAGAAAAGTAAACCTTTTTAAACTGAGGGAACATATACCAATAATTATTTGTTAAGGATCTCTTTGTATACTACGTTGTCAGTTCAGCCCTCCAGTTGTAATATGACCAAACTGTGCGTTGAGCTTACTCTTGAGCATGCAACGTATAGTTGGCCATGTGAAAAGCAATCTTGCCTCAAATCAATGCCAACCTTTTGTAGGGTCTGTCCCTGAGACTTATTAATTGTCATTGTGAAGCAGAGCCTTACTGGAAATTGGAGGCGTTTGAATTGAAATGGGTTTCATCGATAACTTCACATCCAGCTTTTGAGAGTTTAAACATTAATAAACATCAAAGTGTCCACTACTCAAATCGTCACCTGTAAATCTAAGATGTTTAAGAGGCATTGGCGGTTGTCCAAAGGTGTAAAATATTTGGCCATTTCGGTACACTTGAAAACGACAACCAAACAATTCAGCGGCAGCCATCAACTCACATGCAGAACCATAGGTGAAGGGCTTAAGCATTTCACTCGTCTAGTGCTCCTGTGTCGTATAATTATCTCCTGTACCATCATCAGTCCACACCTTGAACCTGTCTCAGTCATTCAATACATAAAACACAATGTTCCTCCAGATATTAAGAGTGAGCCTGATATGGCCGTGCAATATGTAACACAGAGAATGGAAAAGGCAGTTGCCATATCCGGGCATGGAAACCACTCGGTAAGTGACTGTTCTTTGATCGATGGTGATCATCTCGATAGACATGTTAATGGGGGTACGGTTGGAATGATAAAGGAAATGGGTACCTGAACAATGTAAACTAAGTCTAAAATACCTACACAATAACTATAACTGTAATAAACGAACAGTAAAACAGCGGATAAGCCGTGGATTAAATAAAAAGGCTGCAGTTATCCGCAGGGAGACGTGAATACCGTGGCGAAGCAAGGAAAGGAATGAAGAGACTGGAGCGACGGACGGCCTTATATAGGCAGGCAGCCAACTACGTGGGAGGCGTGGGGATGGGGGACCCAACACCGCCTCACATGGCGACCGAGCTGCAGGCTATGGACATATATATATATATATATATATATATATGTAAGTAGGATTCAGTTAGCGTTGGAAACCTGCGTAACAAATTTCTTGAAGATGGGCCCATAAGTAACAAAGACCATTGGAAAGTTCAATATGGCGTCCGACAGTGGCGTCATACCACCGAAATAAGTATGTACATCAGTTTCGGTTAGCGCAGGGAAGCCGCCTACCAAATTTCGTGAAGATGGGGCCATAAATAAGAAGGTTTAACATGGCGGACGTTGTCGACCGTTATGACCGTTATGCATTGAATTTTGAAATGAAACCTGCTTAACTTTTATAAGTAAGCTGTAAGGAATGAGCCTGCCAAATTTCAGCATTCTACCTACACGGGAAGTTGGAGAATTAGTGATGAGTGAGTTAGTGAGGGCTTTGCCTTTTATTAGTATAGATTATATATATATATATATATATATATATATATATATATATATATAATATATATATACATAGATATACTGTATATATACTGTGTGTATATATATATATATATATATATATATATATATATATATATATATATATATATATACACTAGCTGTCCCCTGCGGCTCCGCCCACGTAGTAGTCAAACAGGACAAACTTTAAAAATCAGTACAAAAATAAAAATAAAAAAATGTAATTCTGGCCAAGCAGAAGGTCGGTACGCTCCAATGTCAAACGTTGGCCCTGTATCTGATGGTGTTCAGCTCTGATGGGAGAGCAATCCCTCATGTGGGGAGAAAGGCACATGGCCGTGATATCTCTTCCGATCAGCAGCTACCCTCTAAAACACACGTAGCTCTGATCTCTCTCTCAAAAACGTCAAACGTTACTCCTTAACAATCTTTAGATGATAATGTCTGCTGACCAAACAGGTATCACTAGCTCAGCGGAGCAAGGTGCGCTCCAACACGTGGCGAGAGGTAGAGCGACTTGAACAGAGGCTGGCGTGTGAGTGAGTGAGGAGGGCCCTACCCGGCACCCCACTCCTGAGGTCCCACCCTCCTTCCCCTCAGCCTGCAGCATTTCTCTTGGATTCGCACAAATAAATCAGCATTGTAAGTGAACTCTATACTTAGTGCGATGAGAGAAGTCGCAAAATCAACTGGAATGTTCAAGCAAATTATAGAAAAAAACCCGATCTCAATCCATTAAGTAGTTCTCTCATGAAAGCGGACAGACAGACGCATGTTTAGTGGTCTGTTCAACAGAGAGATCAATAAGTCAACACCATTATTGCCATTTCTGGGCCTTTGGGTCTCGCAATGTGCTGTAAATAAGGTGTGGTAAATAATTAATCACAATTGTAAGTAGTGTTTTGAATGTAGAACACTAAATTGAAACTGCTTAACATGATTTGGCATTTAAATAAAGTAGACGTTGTTTGTTATTCAGTAAAAACTGATGGTTGACTTATTGATGGAGCTCCGGGCGAGGAGGGAGTTGTTTTTTGGTGCCTGTGCTCGTGTTACCAGGTGGTCTGGCCAATCCCAAGGAATTCCCTCCTTTTTCTGTCCACTCCTACCATTCAGATAAGGAAGACAGAAGGTTTGAGTTAAGGTTGTTGTCTACCCATTGATCATGGCGGGATATTTCATGCTGATTAGCATATGCAAGTAAGTATTTCACTGCACTCTGTGCACCTGACCATAAAGACCCTATAAACATATAATGAGGGTGTGGAATTTAGTAGTCGGCACTCTAGTGTTTTACTTGTCCACAGAGCTCAGAGGTAGGTGACATTTTTTATGACTGGTTTGATTATTCTAAAAATGAGATCTTATGTGTTCTGGAAATTGGTACGTTAACAACTGGTAGTGCCAGGCCCATATAAAACAAATGCTATATCCCGCTTGTGCCCAAGCTGACCTCTTCAGTCAGACTGACCCTTGTAGGCTCATTATTGTCACATTTGCAAGGTACTGCTAGAGACCTGCCTCCATTAGACTGCGGCTTGTGCTAATCAATGTGAAACATGGTATGGTAAGTACAATACAATACAATTTATTTTTATATAGCCCAAAATCACACAAGAACTGCCCTCTATCGTCCCAGGGAAAGGAATTGCCCCTTTCCCGGGCCCCTGCTTCTCCAGGCCTCCCGGTGAGGCAGGGTCCCCCGTTCGTTTATCACAAAGGGGGAAAAAAAAAAAACATTTCCATGACACAATACAATTTATTTTTGTATAGCCCAAAATCACACAAGGAGTGCTGCAGTGGGCTTTAACAGGCCCTGCCTCTTGGCAGCCCCCCAGGCTTGACTCTCTAAGAAGACAAGAAAAAAATCTCCCCAAAAAAACCCTTGTAGGGAAAAAATAGAAGAAACCTCCGGAAAGGCAGTTCAAAGAGAGACCCCCGTCCAGGTAGGCTGGGCGTGCAGTGGGTGTCAAAAAGAAGGGGATCAATACAACACAATAAGAAATTCCAAACAGCACTCTGATGCCACTTTGAGCTTTGGTTTCCCAAAGAGAGTCCGATTATTGCTTTATGCCTTATTCTGTCTGCTATAAATATAATTGCATATTACTGCCAAAAGTCAGGCAGCACATCAGTATGTGAAACACAAGAGTGGAGCGAGCTGGTCCTCCCCACACAAAGAGATTGCTGGCATTCACACTTGACTGCTGGGAGATTTAGAGCAAGTTAAAAAAGAAAAAAAATGTCTAAAAATGAGAAGTATAAAAAGATTGATCATTTGGATATTGTAGCTTGCATTCTTATTACGGTTTGGTCAAACATTGGCAAAATATAAGAATAGTATAATTTTCTAAAAAAACAAAAAATAATGATAGTGAAAGAAAAGGAAGAAACAGCTGACTGAGCAAAGTCCATTACAGCAATGCAGTGAACAAGACTGAGTTTTCTTACAGACTTAAGCTTTTATAAAATTAGAGTCAGTGAGGAAATTTTTTTAATAAAGTAAGTGCCTCAATAGTAGAATATGGGTTTGAAATAAAAAGAATACACTCCCCATTCTGTCTTATTCAATTGTGTTTCAAATACAAGCTGTTTAAATTGAATTAGAGATTACAAAGGATAGCATATTCTTTTATTACTTATTGTGGATG
The DNA here is from genome assembly GCF_900747795.2 of Erpetoichthys calabaricus. Taxonomy (NCBI): domain Eukaryota; kingdom Metazoa; phylum Chordata; class Cladistia; order Polypteriformes; family Polypteridae; genus Erpetoichthys; species Erpetoichthys calabaricus. The sequence continues at coordinate 141,441,777 of NC_041406.2, forward strand.
CGGCAAACTTCGAGTATCTGGGTGCACTTTCTGGTTACAGCACAGCTATTTTAATCTTTTAAAGTGCAGATTATAAAAAGATGTGTGTTCTGTTGGTTGTCAAAGGCAAACATGCAATTAATCGATTTACTCGAGACTCGTCACTCCTATCAGCCCATTGGAAACTTACACGCAGCCTACGGCCTCCGTCACTTACAGGTTAAGATGCCGGTTTCTGTTCTGAATGTTGGTCATACAGTATCTTGTGTGTGTATGTGTTGATGTATGTGTGCAATATTTATTTATTTATTTATATACAGGGTGTCCCTAAAGTCTGGACACTCAGGCAAAATTCATATTTTCAATGAACAAATATGAACAAGATTTGATTTAATTGAGATATTAATTAATAACATCTTCAATGTGATTTCCACCATTTGTGATGCAAAGTTCGATGAGCTTTACGAGATTCACATGAACCCGATGCATTGACTCCACATTTCCGTCAAGTTGAGCACTGTCTGTTTCTTTAAACTTTCTAACCACCTTCACTGCAATGGAAAAGCCAGCTGGGGTCCTTCTGGGATGACGTGCATTAAAATCAGCTGATATCTTTCAATATGACCATCCTTTATGTCCACTGAGAAGTACCAATTCAATTCTTTCTTTTTTTCAACAAACTCATATTTAATCTGTGGGGCAAAAAAAAAAACAACATAGTGCTATTTCCTATGTGTCCAGACTTTAGGGACACCCTGAATAATGATATTGACAGGCAGTTCCTACCTGTTTCTGACTGAGAATGTGCAGCACTTTAAGAAGTACAAAATTTGGCAATAAAGGCCCCGTACAGTTGCATAGCTGATGACCTGCATGATGGATGAATGGGGAAATATTCTGCTTGATAAACTTGACCAACTTGTGTCTTCAGTGCCCAAATCCTTAAGTGTTATTACAAGAAATGGCGATGTGACACAATGGGAAACATTCGACTGGCCCAACTTTAATTGGCGCGGGTTGTAGTCATCAGATTTGACATGCATGTATATATTCAAAAAAAAACAAACAAAATTCAATTCACAAGATAAAACATCAAATAATGTGATCTTGTAATGTTCTCAATATACTGCAGGATGAACAGAATTTATAAATCACATCATCTTGTTTTTATTAGCATTTTCCATACTGTGACAACATATACTACCCTGTTAAACTGGCAGGTTTTTTGATGTTCTCAAATGATACCAAGACTAATCATGTCAGATCTATCTAGCTATCCATCTAGCTAGCTAATCCTGCCAACTACGCTAAAATATCCTGCTGACTATACTAAAATATATATCTGTCTGTCTCTCTGTCTAATCCTGCCGACTACACTAAAATATCTAGCTAGCTAGCTATCTAATCCTGCTGACTATACTAAAATATCTGTCTGTCTATCTCTAATCCTGCCGACTACACTAAGATTATCTATCTATCTATCTATCTATCTATCTATCTATCTATCTATCTATCTATCTATCTATCTATCTATCTATCTATCTATCTATCTATCTATCTATCTATCTATCTATCTATCTATCTATCTATCTATCTATCTATCTATCTATCTCTATTTAATCCTGCTAACTACCCTAAAATGTCTGTCTGTCTGTCTGTCTATCGATCTTCTGTAAAAAGCCAAATTTCCCATGGGAACAAATAAAGTTCCATCCATTCAGCCTGTGATAATGTATTGTAGTTGTCATTTTTACCAGAAATTAATAAAAGAATTTCTTTCTCTATATCTTGCATATCCTAATTGTCTTGTATTTTTCAAGTAAAAAAATGTAGGTTTCAGACAAGCATTGTAATTTGTCAAATCCAATGTGAAAAAATACAATATCTTTTGAAATGTTTGTGTTACATCAGGAAAAATAGCTTGATTTTAAAAATTTTAAAGAAATGGGTAAAACCATATCCTTGAGTAAATTATATTACTACTGTTATGTAACGGTTTTTTATTGACATTTTTTTGTGTTTTTCTCAATGTCATCTGTTCTGGTTTGGGTTTTAATTAATGAAAAATGTAAATGTTTTTTCCTTTGATGTGTATTGAACGATGTTAAATTTAACTTTTGCAGTATTTTCTTTGTTTGCCTGCATGCCGCCTTTTTTGTGTGTTTTGTTGTTATGTTGCTAGGTAACAACCCAGTTATGCATGTTCAGCGTGTGACATCTCAAGGCTATGTCACATTACACGATTTTCAGTCATTGTAAACCGAATCCTAGGAAGTCAGTGGCGTTGTCCCGTGAAGACAGTGGCCTAATGTGACATGTCCAGTGACTCGGTCCAAGAAGTCTGCAACTCACTCTGATAAAATCAAACTGGTTTGATTATTCTCTTTAGTCCTGGGGTGGCTCTGTGTTCATGGGAGTTGACAACCAGTGAATGCTCATATGGAAGTATAATGATGATGAATAAGGAACACAGGTGATTTGGATCTCACAAATAGACCTCGCTGGAAACTCTGTTCTCACCTGGGTAGTAATTTTCAGTTGTTGAAACTGTCATGGTCTGACAAGATCATCAACTGTGCACTCGAATATACCCCATGGCTAGAAATCGTGTATGGCATCAATTCTAGCTGCAACAGAATTAAAGGTCAGTCCAAGATTACGGATCATCTCTTAAAGAAGGCCCTCCTGTAACAGCTTTCCTGGTTTAGGGCTGTAGGCCGTGTGTTTTAACTACAACTTTTGATTACATTTTCTCTTCAGTGTCTGCTTCTCTGGCTTTCTGCTTTCAACCCTGTCTTGGTTTTCTTGGTTAACGGTTCTAGCCTCCTTATCATTTTTTTCCTTGTATGCCAGTAGCCCATTGCTAGCAAAACAAGTACATAAAACACTCACTCAAATTCCTGCAATTTCTTAGAGTAAAGAATAAAAAAAAGTAAGAAGCTCACTAATTAATTAAATCAGGAATTGTTCTCTGATTAAGAAATAGATAAATCAGTTTGAGAGCGCATCTGCCTAATATTACAATTCAGCACTACATGAAGCACTGAAAAAACACAGATTAAAACCTGTTAGATACGTTGATTACATTCTTAGCTGTGTATCGGTGTCCACTGTGTTTCATTCTTGCTTTCTGTTTGTTCCTTTTCAGTAATCATCTGGAAAAAAGCTTGCAGCTGCTAATGGATCGAGTGGATGATATGACGCAAGATATCGTTAAATACAACACTTACAGTAGGAATCTAAGCAAACAGCAGCAGCAGAAGCATCAGGTAACTGTTAGTCACCGACCTCAAATAATAGATTTTTTGTGTTGATATGCTAATAAACGGTATTTATACTGTGAACTGAGCAGCTCTTTACTTTAAAAAGCCTCACTTGCATTTTAGATCTTAGTAAGCATGGAGGCATTTGTCATTTAAGAAACTGATATTTTCTTTTTCCTCAAATAAGAGGCTGTCATAATAACTGACATACAAAGAGCCACGGATTAAGTGGGATTCACTTTGTGGAGTAACAGCCTCCTGTGTTAGGAGCTCGGCGAGTCGATTCAATTTTGGTTTGCCTTTCATCTTCCCTTTCTGGCTTTGGAGACTTCGGCTCTTGACTCCGCTTGGTCATACCAGTGACTGGCGAACATTTTGAAGATCCTGGACCAGGTCTTTTCAAAACCAGCAAGAATGCCGTTTTCTATTTGTACATTTGTATGTCTTTGAACTCCTTTATTAAATGATAGTTTTATAAACTATAATCTATTTCATGTTAAGATAAATGAATATACTGTATGCCCTTACAGTCCTGTGAAAAAGTAAGTACACCCCATGAAGTGTTTTTATTTTTTTCTTCTTTTGTTACCATACTGTATGTCAAGTCAAGTCAATTTTATTTATATGGCATTTGTAAAACAACTAAGAGTTGACCAAAGTCCTTTGCAACAATAAAATCAACAACAGATAAGAAAAAGGAGTAAACAAAACAAATACTTTAGAATAAAATGATAAAAAAAACAAGGCAGAAGTAACACACAGCTAAGAGCAGTGCCTGACAGTTATATATGGATGTGTCAAGATCTTCTAGAAACGTTAAAAGAAACTGTCATGAGATCAGGCCATTCACTCCAATGAGCCTGTCCATCCTATTCATCTAGATTGTCCAAAGTAACATCAGTTCATGATCTGAAGGTCCCTTAAGGCCCACTCTCTACCATACTACTTGGTAAATTTATTGCAGGTGTCTGTGGCTCTATGTGTGAAGAAAAGCTTTGTAACATTTGTGCATAATCTGCCCTTATCAAGTTCCCAATGTGTCCCTGTATTCTTGTTGCAGAATTTATTTTATCAGCTTGGATCTGCTGTGCTAACTCCTTTTATAATTGTTTTAAACACTTCTTAACCTCCATTTGATTAAACTGAAAAGGTTCTCCTCGAGTCTCTCCTAATAGCTCCGAACTCGTAGCCTCAGAATCAGCCTAGTTGCTCTTCTCTGGACTTTTTCTAGTGCTTCTATGTCTGTTTTGTAGATTGGAGACCAAAACTGCACAGAGTACTCCAGGTGAGGTCTCACTAGTGCATCAAATAACTTACACATGACCCCCTTTGACTTGTATTTCAAACTTGTCATGGAGAACCTAACACCCTATTGGCAGAAATGATTGCTTCTGTATACTTGTGAATTAGTCTATATTTGTGAATTTCCCCTTGGGATTAATAAAATCTATCTATCTATCTATCTATCTATCTATCTATCTATCTATCTATCTATCTATCTATCTATCTATCTATCTATCTATCTATCTATCTATCTATCTATCTATCTATCTATCTATCTATCTATCTATCTATCTATCGATAGTGAGGAGTCCATTATAACTCCTAAGTCCTTCTCATAAGGTGCATTTGCAAGTCTCAGTCCTCCCATTGTGTATTTAAATCAATATTTTTACTTCCTACATATAATATTTTACATTTGCTTACATTACATTTTATCTGACATGAATCTGTCCAAGCCTGTATGCTCTCCAAGTCCTTCTGTAAAGATTCAATGGATTCTTGAGTATCTGCCAGTCAACTCCATCTGCATTCTTATTATTTCCTCATTGATTATGTCCTTATCTGTATTGTTTGTATTAGATAGATACATCTATCTATCTATCTGTCTGTCTATTCCTGCCTACTGTACCAAATTTTTTCTGTCCAAGTTATCAGCAGCTCTAGCCAGGGTATGCCACACTAAAGTCCTGATTCTTCAGCCTTAGGGTGGAAGGACATCACTTATATTAGAAGGCAGGTCATTTCACAACTTTCCTACTGTTACTTTATTAATTAAAACCTCCTGCATTAGTTATCATGTTTCCATCTTTAAGTATGTGTGATTAATTAAAATAAATAATAGTTGTTTTGTGATAAAAATAAAATGTCTGCCATGAAGACCTTGGTAAATCTCTGTAGAGCTCTGCAATCAAATTGTGGTGAGGCATAGATCAGAGCAAAGAGATCAGTTGCTAAAGGTTTGAGTGTTCACCTTTCCATAGATAGATAGATAGAGTAGTTGGCAGGATGAGATAGATAGAAACTTTATTGATCTTGACGGGAAGTTAAGTTCCAGCCTTCCTGTTAACAACGTTCTTGCTGCTCACTTGCATTGTAAAAAGATCTATATCCATAGTAAACTTGAACAAAAGCACTGCACACGTAGTAGACAAACAGTCGAGAAGAAACTATATGCTATTAGTAAAGAAAAGAAAGAAAAACATCATAATGTAGACAGAGGTACTGGTTAGGCTGTCACCCGCGTCTATAAGGAGCGGTGGCCCCAGCGCTGATCGTAGGGACACCACTTTTAACATCCCCCACCTCTGAACAATTTCCCCTCGCCATAACCCTTTGCTTACTGTGTTTGAGCCAGTTTTGTCCCCACCTACACACTGCGCTGTGTGCTCCTACTACCTTTGATTTGATCACCACCTTTTCGAGTGGTACCTTATCAAAAGCCTTCTGAAAATCAAGATAAATAACATCATATGCACCTCTCTAATCATATCCTTGTGTTGCTTCCTCATAAAATCCCTCATGTAAAATCTTTCCTGGTTTCGAGCTGTAGGCCGTGTGTTTTGTCTGCGACTTTTAATTACATTTTGTCTTCAACATCGGATTGTCTGCTTTTCTGGTTTCAATCCTGCCTTCGTTTTCTTGGTTAACGGTTCTTGCCTCCCAATCATTTTTTCCTTTTATTCCAATAGCCCATTCCTAACAGAACAAGTGCATTAAACACTCACTCAAATTTCTGCAATTTCAAAGTTCCCCTCGCCATAACCCTTTGCATACTGTGTTTGACCCAATTTTGTACCCACCTACACACTGCGCCTGTACTCCTACTTCTTTCGGTTTGATCACTAACATTTCAAGTGGTACCTTATCAAAAGCCTTCTGTAAATCAAGACAGATTACATCATGTGCACATCTCTGACCCTAACCCTTTTGATGCTTCCTCATGGAATTCCAGCATATCAGTGAACACGACTTTCTTCGTCTGAGCTCATGTTGAGTAATTGCTAACACTCCTGTTCTAGGCATGTGCCACTTGACCTTCTCCTTAATAATTTCTTCCATTAATTTACCTGTAATTAAATCTTCATTTGAATAGTAGCAAGAAATAAAAGTGATCTAATACAACAAAACATCATACCACGTTTTTTACATTCCTCCCTGCAGACGTTTTTCAGCTGTGTGATGTTTGAGGGGTATGTTATGTGTACAAAGTCTGAGTATCTTGAATCTTTCCAATTCCTCCATCTACTCTGACAGACGTTCACAAAAATTAGAGGTTAAAGCTGTCTGTGCAAATTGTGTGTAATGTCACTAGTATGTAATTATAATGATAATGAGAGAGATTTGCATTTACTGACTCTGACATCGCTCTAAAGGTGGGATGCTCGTTCAGTTCCATGAAATGTCTTCTTGTCTAAACACCATTTCAGATTATTCAAATAAGGACATCTAAAGTGCTGTTAATGCTATTCATGATTTCATCTTATTCAGATTACACATGTGCCGTAATTGTGATTTGTACCAAAGGGGGTGTTACTAACTACTGACTTGATAGGGCATCATAACTTTTGCAAATCTCTCTATTATAATAAAAAAAATCCTGGGACGAGACATGACTTTTTCAGAGAGACACTTTCACGTCCCGTGAGACGAGACTTTGTGCCAAGAGATTTATCCACGGCTGGGGCTGGAAATAAAAGACAAAGAGTAGATGACAAAGTAGAACGTCGTAAAGAATTCAAAAATGTTGGCGCGATACACATGCAGAGCAGGTTAGAGATTATGAAAGTACTCAAAAAATTCGAAAGTCTCAAAAAATTGAAAGTAAAGATCACATTAGGGCAAACAAACAGAAATTATTACTCCGTAAAATAATGGAACAGCAAAAAGAGATTGAATAAATTGTTTGGCTTTAAACTTCGGAGACTTATAAATCGTCTAATCCGTGTTGCCATCACGGAAAAGTACTGCAGCTTCCCAGTGAAGAGGCGTATCCACGAGAATTAAAAGATTTGTTGTTGGGCAAAACTGAAATCCACAAACGCAAGCGACAGAGACGTGAAGTGGCGTATCGCAGGCCGGGGGGCTGTCGAGCAAAGCGATTGGGGGGGGGCAGAGCCCCCTAGTAGTAATAATAATAATTCTTTACATGTATATAGTGCTCTTCTCACTACTCAAAGATCTTCACTGAGTGGGAAGCCACCTCAACCACCACTAATGTGTAGCATCCACCTGGAGGTTGCAATGGCAGCCATTTCTGCACCAGCACACTCCGCACACATTAGCTGTTAGATGTTGACAGAGAGAGAGAGACAATTAGAGACAGGGGATAATTAGGGGGCCAGAATGACCAAGCCATGGTGGACAACAGGATACACCTTACTCTTTACAAATGATGACCAGGGATCTTTTCTGACCACAGAGAGTCAGGACCTCGGGTTTTATGTTTTTACAGCACAGTGTCCCCGTCACTGCACAGGGGCATTGGGATCCACAAACCAACCATAGAGTATGCACCCCCTGCTGGCCTAACCAACACCTCCTCCATCAGCAACCCAAGTTTTTCCTAGATGGTCTCCCATCCAAGTAATGACCAGGCCAAACAGGCTTAGCTTCAGTTGGATGACCTGTTCTGAAGTGTATGTGGTATGGCCCGTCACATTTACTCTATTTGTTTTTATTGCTTTTTATAGTTCTTCCAATAAATTGTAATTTTACATTCAAATTTACAGTGCTCCTTGGACTAGCCAGTTGCAAACAATTATATGCTACCACCCTAGAGTATCACCAAAAATAACTGGAGAGCAGGTGACCAACACTACTTCACTCTGTACAGTGGCAAGTGAACCCTTTGGAATGACCAGCAATAAACACAACATGAAGTATGTCCAGGGGTGTTGAAACTTTTGCACAGTACTGTAGTTCTAAAGATGAAACTCCGGTCTTTCTAGAAATACTAAAGGCCAGCGTCTGGAAGTCCCTCACTCCGTGTACGGGTGCCACACAGGGTTGTTTGTGTTTTGCCACTTCTTTTTTTATTTATTGTTTGACTACATTTCATGGGGGGAATTCTATAGGAAGGACAACACCACTCTTGTTGTTCTCATCACAAATCGTTAACAAGTCTGCATTATGGGAATGAGGCGATAAAACTGATCTAAATTTTAGCCTTAATAATTTGAAATTGTCAAGAAAATTAAATATTACAGATCACAGAAGCTTTTATGGAGAGTTCAAGCTAACAGACTCACAGACGTGCATCTACAATCCTCCTTTAACATGGAGTCACATGACACAGGATGCGACCACAAATAAGCACACAAGTCACATGACACAGGATGCGACCACAAATACGCACACAAGTCACATGACACAGGATGCGACCACAAATACGCACACAAGTCACAGGATGCGACCACAAATACGCACACAAGTCACATGACACAGGATGCGACCACAAATACGCACACCAGTCACATGACACAGGATGCGACCACAAATACGCACACAAGTCACATGACACAGGATGCGACCACAAATACGCACACAAGTCACAGGATGCGACCACAAATACGCACACAAGTCACATGACACAGGATGCGACCACAAATACGCACACAAGTCACATGACACAGGATGCAACCACAAATACGCACACAAGTCACAGGATGCGACCACAAATAAGCACACAAGTCACATGACACAGGATGCGACCACAAATACGCACACAAGTCACATGACACAGGATGCGACCACAAATACGTACACAAGTCACATGACACAGGATGCGACCACAAATACGCACACAAGTCACATGACACAGGATGCGACCACAAATACGCACACAAGTCACATGACACAGGATGCGACCACAAATACGCACACAAGTCACATGACACAGGATGCGACCACAAATACGCACACAAGTCACAGGATGCGACCACAAATACGCACACAAGTCACAGGATGCGACCACAAATACGCACACAAGTCACATGACACAGGATGCGACCACAAATACGCACACAAGTCACATGACACAGGATGCGACCACAAATACGCACACAAGTCACATGACACAGGATGCGACCACAAATACGCACACAAGTCACATGACACAGGATGCGACCACAAATACGCACACAAGTCACAGGATGCGACCACAAATAAGCACACAAGTCACATGACACAGGATGCGACCACAAATACGCACACAAGTCACATGACACAGGATGCGACCACAAATACGTACACAAGTCACATGACACAGGATGCGACCACAAATACATACACAAGTCACATGACACAGGATGCGACCACAAATACGCACACAAGTCACAGGATGCGACCACAAATACGCACACAAGTCACAGGATGCGACCACAAATACGCACACAAGTCACAGGATGCGACCACAAATACGCACACAAGTCACAGGATGCGACCACAAATACGCACACAAGTCACATGACACAGGATGCGACCACAAATACGCACACAAGTCACATGACACAGGATGCGACCACAAATACGCACACAAGTCACAGGATGCGACCACAAATAAGCACACAAGTCACATGACACAGGATGCGACCACAAATACGCACACAAGTCACATGACACAGGATGCGACCCACAAATACGTACACAAGTCACATGACACAGGATGCGACCACAAATACATACACAAGTCACATGACACAGGATGCGACCACAAATACGCACACAAGTCACAGGATGCGACCACAAATACGCACACAAGTCACAGGATGCGACCACAAATACGCACACAAGTCACAGGATGCGACCACAAATACGCACACAAGTCACAGGATGCGACCACAAATACGCACACAAGTCACATGACACAGGATGCGACCACAAATACGCACACAAGTCACATGACACAGGATGCGACCACAAATACGCACACAAGTCACATGACACAGGATGCGACCACAAATACGTACACAAGTCACATGACACAGGATGCGACCACAAATACGCACACAAGTCACATGACACAGGATGCGACCACAAATACGCACACAAGTCACAGGATGCGACCACAAATACGCACACAAGTCACATGACACAGGATGCGACCACAAATACGCACACAAGTCACATGACACAGGATGCGACCACAAATACGCACACCAGTCACATGACACAGGATGCGACCACAAATACGCACACAAGTCCACATGACACAGGATGCGACCACAAATACGCACACAAGTCACAGGATGCGACCACAAATACGCACACAAGTCACATGACACAGGATGCGACCACAAATACGCACACAAGTCACATGACACAGGATGCAACCACAAATACGCACACAAGTCACAGGATGCGACCACAAATAAGCACACAAGTCACATGACACAGGATGCGACCACAAATACGCACACAAGTCACATGACACAGGATGCGACCACAAATACGTACACAAGTCACATGACACAGGATGCGACCACAAATACGTACACAAGTCACATGACACAGGATGCGACCACAAATACGTACACAAGTCACATGACACAGGATGCGACCACAAATACGCACACAAGTCACAGGATGCGACCACAAATACGCACACAAGTCACAGGATGCGACCACAAATACGCACACAAGTCACAGGATGCGACCACAAATACGCACACAAGTCACATGACACAGGATGCGACCACAAATACGCACACAAGTCACATGACACAGGATGCGACCACAAATACGCACACAAGTCACATGACACAGGATGCGACCACAAATACGTACACAAGTCACATGACACAGGATGCGACCACAAATACGCACACAAGTCACATGACACAGGATGCGACCACAAATACGCACACAAGTCACAGGATGCGACCACAAATACGCACACAAGTCACATGACACAGGATGCGACCACAAATACGCACACAAGTCACATGACACAGGATGCGACCACAAATACGCACACCAGTCACATGACACAGGATGCGACCACAAATACGCACACAAGTCACATGACACAGGATGCGACCACAAATACGCACACAAGTCACAGGATGCGACCACAAATACGCACACAAGTCACATGACACAGGATGCGACCACAAATACGCACACAAGTCACATGACACAGGATGCAACCACAAATACGCACACAAGTCACAGGATGCGACCACAAATAAGCACACAAGTCACATGACACAGGATGCGACCACAAATACGCACACAAGTCACATGACACAGGATGCGACCACAAATACGTACACAAGTCACATGACACAGGATGCGACCACAAATACGCACACAAGTCACATGACACAGGATGCGACCACAAATACGCACACAAGTCACATGACACAGGATGCGACCACAAATACGCACACAAGTCACAGGATGCGACCACAAATACGCACACAAGTCACAGGATGCGACCACAAATACGCACACAAGTCACATGACACAGGATGCGACCACAAATACGCACACCAGTCACATGACACAGGATGCGACCACAAATACGCACACAAGTCACATGACACAGGATGCGACCACAAATACGCACACAAGTCACATGACACAGGATGCGACCACAAATACGCACACAAGTCACAGGATGCGACCACAAATAAGCACACAAGTCACATGACACAGGATGCGACCACAAATACGCACACAAGTCACATGACACAGGATGCGACCACAAATACGTACACAAGTCACATGACACAGGATGCGACCACAAATACATACACAAGTCACATGACACAGGATGCGACCACAAATACGCACACAAGTCACAGGATGCGACCACAAATACGCACACAAGTCACAGGATGCGACCACAAATACGCACACAAGTCACAGGATGCGACCACAAATACGCACACAAGTCACATGACACAGGATGCGACCACAAATACGCACACAAGTCACATGACACAGGATGCGACCACAAATACGCACACAAGTCACATGACACAGGATGCGACCACAAATACGCACACAAGTCACATGACACAGGATGCGACCACAAATACGCACACAAGTCACATGACACAGGATGCGACCACAAATACGCACACAAGTCACAGGATGCGACCACAACTACGCACACAAGTCACATGACACAGGATGCGACCACAAATACGCACACAAGTCACATGACACAGGATGCGACCACAAATACGCACACAAGTCACATGACACAGGATGTGACCACAAATACGTACACAAGTCACATGACACAGGATGCGACCACAAATACGTACACAAGTCACATGACACAGGATGCGACCACAAATACGCACACAAGTCACAGGATGCGACCACAAATACGCACACAAGTCACAGGATGCGACCACAAATACGCACACAAGTCACATGACACAGGATGCGACCACAAATACGCACACAAGTCACATGACACAGGATGCGACCACAAATACGCACACAAGTCATATGACACAGGATGCGACCACAAATACGCACACAAGTCACAGGATGCGACCACAAATAAGCACACAAGTCACATGACACAGGATGCGACCACAAATACGCACACAAGTCACATGACACAGGATGCGACCACAAATACGTACACAAGTCACATGACACAGGATGCGACCACAAGTCACATGACACAGGATGCGACCACAAATACGCACACAAGTCACAGGATGCGACCACAAATACGCACACAAGTCACATGACACAGGATGCGACCACAAATACGCACACAAGTCACATGACACAGGATGCGACCACAAATACGTACACAAGTCACATGACACAGGATGCGACCACAAATACGTACACAAGTCACATGACACAGGATGCGACCACAAATACGCACACAAGTCACATGACACAGGATGCGACCACAAATACGCACACAAGTCACAGGATGCGACCACAAATACGCACACAAGTCACATGACACAGGATGCGACCACAAATACGCACACAAGTCACAGGATGCGACCCACAAATACGCACACAAGTCACATGACACAGGATGCGACCACAAATACGCACACAAGTCACAGGATGCGACCACAAATACGTACACAAGTCACATGACACAGGATGCGACCACAAATACGTACACAAGTCACATGACACAGGATGCGACCACAAATACGTACACAAGTCACATGACACAGGATGCGACCACAAATACGTACACAAGTCACATGACACAGGATGCGACCACAAATACATACACAAGTCACATGACACAGGATGCGACCACAAATACGCACACAAGTCACAGGATGCGACCACAAATACGCACACAAGTCACAGGATGCGACCACAAATACGCACACAAGTCACAGGATGCGACCACAAATACGCACACAAGTCACATGACACAGGATGCGACCACAAATACGCACACAAGTCACATGACACAGGATGCGACCACAAATACGCACACAAGTCACATGACACAGGATGCGACCACAAATACGCACACAAGTCACATGACACAGGATGCGACCACAAATACGCACACAAGTCACATGACACAGGATGCGACCACAAATACGCACACAAGACACAGGATGCGACCACAACTACGCACACAAGTCACATGACACAGGATGCGACCACAAATACGCACACAAGTCACATGACACAGGATGCGACCACAAATACGCACACAAGTCACATGACACAGGATGTGACCACAAATACGTACACAAGTCACATGACACCAGGATGCGACCACAAATACGTACACAAGTCACATGACACAGGATGCGACCCACAAATACGCACACAAGTCACAGGATGCGACCACAAATACGCACACAAGACACAGGATGCGACCACAATACGCACACAAGTCACATGACACAGGATGCGACCACAAATACGCACACAAGTCACATGACACAGGATGCGACCACAAATACGCACACAAGTCATATGACACAGGATGCGACCACAATTACGCACACAAGTCACAGGATGCGACCACAAATAAGCAAACAAGTCACATGACACAGGATGCGACCACAAATACGCACACAAGTCACATGACACAGGATGCGACCACAAATACGTACACAAGTCACATGACACAGGATGCGACCACAAGTCACATGACACAGGATGCGACCACAAATACGCACACAAGTCACAGGATGCGACCACAAATACGCACACAAGTCACATGACACAGGATGCGACCACAAATACGCACACAAGTCACATGACACAGGATGCGACCACAAATACGTACACAAGTCACATGACACAGGATGCGACCACAAATACGTACACAAGTCACATGACACAGGATGCGACCACAAATACGCACACAAGTCACATGACACAGGATGCGACCACAAATACGCACACAAGTCACAGGATGCGACCACAAATACGCACACAAGTCACATGACACAGGATGCGACCACAAATACGCACACAAGTCACAGGATGCGACCACAAATACGCACACAAGTCACATGACACAGGATGCGACCACAAATACGCACACAAGTCACAGGATGCGACCACAAATACGTACACAAGTCACATGACACAGGATGCGACCACAAATACGTACACAAGTCACATGACACAGGATGCGACCACAAATACGTACACAAGTCACAGGATGCGACCACAAATACGCACACAAGTCACAGGATGCGACCACAAATACGCACACAAGTCACATGACACAGGATGCGACCACAAAATACGCACACAAGTCACAGGATGCGACCCACAAATACGCACACAAGTCACAGGATGCGACCACAAATACGCACACAAGTCACAGGATGCGACCACAATACGCACACAAGTCACATGCCACAGGATGCGACCACAAAACTTGGGCGGTCAGCTCCTCCCCCCATCCACAGCACAGGTCAGATTCTCCTCCCTCAGATTTTCACCGGGTTGTTGGCACTCTCAAACTTTGTCCCCCAGAAGGCATCTTTGAAGGTTCCAAAGTCATTGATTGAAGTGTTAGAAGCTTGTTGTTCTCACTGGCACAAGGCTGTTAAAGTCGGTGGAGTTTAAAGAGAAAAGTGAAACAAGTACATCACTGTATCTTCAAAACGGGGTTCAAGAATAAATTACTGGCCATAATTATAAAGGTGAGGATCAGCACCTGAAAGAATGAGTGCCCTCTTCAGGTTGGGGAAGGAGGTGGTACCTCAAGTAGAGGAGTTTTAAGTAGTCCAGGGTCTTGTTCACGAGTGAGGGTAGAAAGGAGTCAGAGATCAACAGGCGAACCAGAGTGACACCTTCTGTTATGTGGACGATGTACTGGTACAGTCGTGAAGAGAGAGCTGGGCCGAAAGTTAAAGCTTTCGATTTTTTGGTCCATCTGCTTTCTTACCCTCCCCTGCGGCCACAAGCTTTGGGTAGTGACTGAAAAAATGTAGTTCATCAATACAAGCGGCAGAAATGAGCTTCCTCATAGGATGTCTGGGCTCAGCCTTAGAGAGAGTGCAGACATTCTAGAGGGGCTCAAGTAGAGTCAGTGGTCCTGCCCTCTGACTAGGATGCGGGCATGTCCAACTGGGAGGAGACCTCGGGTCAGACCTAGGATATGCCGGAGATGATGCATGTCCCAGCTGGCCTGGGAAAGCCTCAGGATCATCTCTGGGGAGCTGGCTGGGAAAAGGGACGTGTGAGCATCTTTGCCTGCACTGCTGCCCCTGCAGTCTGGACCGGATACACAGTAGAGCATTATTGGATGGATGGAGAATTACAAAGCTTTCTGGGTAGCACATGTACAGTATATACAATACACCCAGCATATTTAAGGTTGTGTTAAATTCAGTTAACCATTCTGGTAATGTGGTTTCATTTACACTTGCTTATCTGCTGTTTTTATGTCAACACATCTTTTATAGCATTAATCTCCACAGTCGAAAAGCACAGCTGACACTGAGCTGCTGCAACGTGTTCTGCCTTATATTTTGAAATTGTTCACCAAAATTACATTTCTTCAGAATGAAATACACACATGTCTGGGAACTACAGACAATCCAATTTTAGTACAGCATGTATTTAACAAATACAACAATATGTTAGCAGTATATCACCAAAAATTTTAAGTGTAGGTCAGCCTGTTTAAAGTAAATATGTTTTCCCTACCATTGAGTAATAAATAAAAATGTACTTGATGAAAAGATTGTAACGTTTTGGAGAAATATGATGCTTTTAATGGAAAGCAGATTTGTGCGGGGAATCAATGAAGAATTTCCTGTAGAATTTCTTGCTCTGCCTATCATATCATAAAATCAGGACTTCGGCATTTAAAGTGAGAGACCTTTCCGTGGTCGCCGAGTAGAAATCACTCGACAGTGGCATGTGATGCGTTGCTTTCATCTCACGCACTGAAACCGTCAAACATCTGGGCTGTAATATTTCAGCTGCTGTCCTGCGGTATTTCTCCGACTAAATGTCTTTAGAAAATAATTTTACTGTTAAACATTTGAGAGCATAGAATGGAGAACGGCCTTGTCCTTTGTTCTATCCTGTCTGAGTACAGCCAGCCAGCCAGCAGAGCTGCATTGGGTCGGAAATTAAACCAACGTGCAAAAGCATCGGCGGAGGAGAAGTAGAAATTGTCTCGTGGAGTTCCACTTAACTGATAAACTGAGAACAGACAAAAGCGAATTCACAGAGAAAGGCTGACGCGTTTTAGGGAGAGAGCGTGTCCTCTGGTGCTCTGTGTTCTTGTGGCTTGAACTTTTAGCTCATGATTAAATTTATTTGTTTTTGTCCACTGTGTCATCGTCTTGTTACCCTGCAGGGGCCAGATATTGTAAGCAGTTGCTAAACTGCAGCCTCCATAGTGTGGTTAGATAAGGGAAGTTCTCGCCCGGGTCACCTTTGGGCTACAGAGTATAGTCAGGAGTTCAATAACATTAATACATTTTATTTATGTGGCACCCTTCAATGGGTCCTTCTAAGGTGAAATGCTACGATTTTTCTTGACTACACCTTAATTGACTACCACCAATGCTAAATGAGCCCCCATTACTTGGGAAGACGTCATTCGTATTTCCCGTGTTTGAAGGTTGACTTTCACAGTTCCTCCTCTGCCTTTTCTTGGTGTGTTTTAACCTCCCTTGTGCTGTGCTTCCTGTCTTGATCACATTGGTAACTTTTGCTTTGGTTGTTCAGTCAAATCAGACTAAATCTGATCAGTTAGATTGCTTGGAGGGACCGAACACACACACACACACACACAGTAGCGTTTTATTATACACTAGCTGTGTAAGCCCGTGCTGTAAAAAGCCTGGGCTCCTAGAAACCATGGATTATGACACTTCAATCAGTCATTGGCATCGGTTGTGTATCAGCATCTAAGCGGGGTTCTCTCTCCTAGGAAGTTTCATTTTGTCGATGTGCTCGCCTACATTGTCTATCAGCGGCTAAGCAAGTTTCTCTTTTCTCTGAGGTTTCATTTTGTCGATGTGCTCGCCTCCATTGTCTATCACCAGCTAAGCGAGGTTCTCTCTCCTCAGAAGTTTCATTTTGTCGATGTGCTCGTCTCCATTGTCTATCAGCAGCTAAGCGAGGTTCTCTCTAATCAGAAGTTTCATTTTGTCAATGTGCTCGCCTCCATTGTCTATCAGCAGCTAAGCGAGGTTCTCTCTAATCAGAAGTTTCATTTTGTCAATGTGCTCGCCTCCATTGTCTATCAGTGGCTAAGCGAGTTTCTCTCAGAAGTTTCATTTTGTTGATGTGCTCGTCTCCAATGTCTATCAGTGGCTACGCGAGTTTCTCTTTTCTCGGAGGTTTCATTTTGTCGATGTGCTTGCCTCCATTGTCTCTTTCTGTCTCCTCAGAAGTTTCATTTTGTCGATGTGCTCGTCTCCGTTGTCTATCAGCGGCTAAGTGAGGTTCTGTTTCCTCGGCTGTTTCGTTTTGCCGATGTGCTCACCTTGCTTGTGTATTACCAGCTAAGCAAGTTTCTCTTTTCTCTGTGACTTTGGCAACTGAGTCGCTTTCTTTGAGCTTCATGCTGTAGCCTCACACTTCTGGGCCAGACAGACAGACAGACAGACAGACACGCACACACACACACACAGATGTTTATATATAAGAATAGATGACATTGATTTTGTGTTGTAGCCCGGCTACCAAGGTACTATTGACCCAGGCAAGCGTCTAACCAACAAAAAATGTCCTACTTGAGTGAGAGTCTTCTTTTAGATTCAGTTCGCTATTGTTGCATTTTGAATATTAAAAGTACACTCAGCATAGGAAAAGTCAGTCAGTCATTGTCCAACCCGCTATATCCTAACACAGGGTCATAGGGGGTCTGCTGGATCAATCCCAGCCAACACAGGGCGCAAGGCAACAACAAATCTCCGGGCAGGGCGTCAGCCCACCGCAGCATAGGAAAGGTGCTATACAAATTAAATGAATTATATTATTATCATTATCATCTTAAGGCCTTTTCTATTACTAGGTAAGTGTACGTTTTCACATTGCGATCGATTCCATCTCTGTCTGAGATCTTCTTTAGCTCTTTTTTTTTTTTGTGTCTCATGATACCTCAGTGGTGACCCTGCCTGGCCCAACCTCTTTTTTATATATAGTGTCCTTTGCAGAATAAAGTTGTTTTGAAATTGAATTCATGGATTATTTCATTGTCTTTATTTCTGGAGGTTTGAAATAATAATCATAATGGAGCCGACACTTCCAGAACTTATCAGCAATGCTATCTCAGTTGCTAAAATTGCATTCTTTTTTTAAACCACAGTATCTGCAGAGAAGACAGCAAGAGAATGCTCAGAGGCAGAGCCGCGGAGAACCTTCACTGCCCGAGGAAGACATAACCAAAATGTTCAAGCCTCCTCAGGCTCCTCCAAGGATGGATACACTGCTTATTGCAGGTGAGAGTCCTGGTCAAGTCCTTTAGGCCTAAGTTATTTCCATAAGTATGTTTGCCTCATAACAGTCGCCAGTATCCGGCAGCCCGTGCTCGAGAGGTACACTAAATCCCTTCTATTCCTTCTTGTGGCACGGCTGACTCATTTCCATACTGCACCATCCCAGAATGTGCCGGCTTTGAGCAGCTATTTTTATCCGTCTTGTTGACAAAGGTAAAATGCACAACACACAGAGGGGCTCTTTATTATTTGTAGTTGATGATCTGCATGACAGTGTGAAGACTGTACCTTCGAAGGTACGCTTCTCGTAGCTGAGCTTAATTTTACTTGACAGTGCTAGGCTAATGTTTTTTTAATCATTACACTGAGGAAATAGCTAAGAATTTGCCAATGCTTTTTTTTTTCTAATGCATGTATAGTTGAACATAATTTATATTCATATTGAGTTGGCATGAGGTGTCAAGAAAGCTGAAAATAATTCAGCCATGCCTTAATAGCCATAACTGAAAATGTACTCCCTAACGTTCAACAAAACTGCTCTCCTGTCCGTGGGTTAAAACCAGCAAAGCAGACAATGGTAGACAGCCAAAAAATGTTGGGCGTACCACCCTGGTAACCCCGTTTAATAATAATAATAAAAAAGTTAGCCGGAAAACCACTTAAAAACAAAGTAGTAGCTTAGTAGTGAAGGGAGCAAAGTACCTGGAGCTCTGTCCTTCTCACACCGCCTCCTTCTGGGAGTGAGCTTGTAAGGCTGGTACCTGAAGGGGCGGAGCCTTCTCTGGGTGTTGGGGCGGAGCCAGGCATTCTCTGTTGGGTGTCTTTTGCTGGCTAAGGAGGATTTAGATTAGCATTATGGGTTATTCTTGTTCCCTCCATAGCTGTACTGGTTTTCTTCCCATATTCCTGAGAATGTATGTATCAGGGAATTATTAATTAGCCCCTTTAGGCATGAGTTGTGCGCACGAGTAGCAACCAACGTCCTGGTTTGGTTCCAGCTGTGTTGCTGGAATGGGGGGGGGTCCAACTCCCCTTGACCCTGAAAATCGGTTTGAAAATGGTGTATTACAGTATGTTCATCTGTCGTAGGTTTGTGGATGTAAACATTGCATTTATGTTTAGATGTCTGATTTGAGGATTGAGGCATCAAATGTTTAAAGGTAGAGGACATTTATGCACTAAAAAAAAGGCAAAAATATGTGAAGAGGAGGAAACCAAAGTATCAAAATCATTAAAATTGAGAAATACAGAAAATTTTGCACGCCTTGTACAATTTCCCTCCACATCAAGGGCAGTTATTCTCTAAATTATTTACCTCAAATGTCAATAAATCATACCTTTTGTGTTTATGTGTGATTATAATATATGTATGCATCTATGTGTTTGTGTGTGTCTGTTGTAACTGAGGCCAGCAAAGCAGACCATGGTAGTGAGCCAAAAACTGTTGGGGTACCCCCTTTCAATAATGATAATAAAAAAGTTAGCCGGCAAACCACTTAAAAACCAGTAGCTGTTTAGTAGTGAGGGAGCGAAGTATCTGGAGCTCTGTCCTTCTCGTGCCTCCTTCTGGGAGTGAGCTGGCCTTGTAAGGCTGGTACCTGAAGGGGCGGAGCCTTCTCTGGGTGTTGGGGTGGAGCCACGTATCCTCTGTGGGTGTCTTTTAGTGGCTGAGGAGGAGGAAGGAGAAGATGATGTTAGTGTCCGGTCCTCCTCTCATTCCTGGGGTGGAAGGAGGTCCCCAGGTGCACATGTATGACAATGTACATACAGGGCATTCAGAAGTATTCAGACCCTATCACTTTTTTCACTCGGTACCCCCAGAAGCTCAAAGACAAAACAGGATTGTAGAAAGTTTCGCAAACTTATTGAAAATATAAAAAATGAAATACCTCATTCACACAAGTATTCAGACCCTTTACTCAGTACTCGATTGAAGCCCCTTTAGCAGCGATTTTGACTTGGAGCCTCCTTGGGTTTGATGTGACAAGCTTCACACACTTGGATTTGGGAATGTTCTGCCATCCTTCTCTGCAGATAGTCTCAAGCCCTGCCAGGTTGGATGGAGTTCCTACAGTGGACAGCTATTATCAGGCCTGTCCAGAGATGTTCATTTGGGTTGAAAGACATTCGCAGAGTTCTCCCTAAGTGGTCTTTGCTTTGTGCTTAGGCTTGTTGTGCTGTTGGAAGGTGGGCCTTCAGCTCGGTTTGAGTTTTCTTTAAGGATATCTCTGTACTTTGCTCTATTTGGCTTTTCCTCGACCCTGACTAGTCTTCCAGTTCCTGCCACTGAAGAAACAACCCTACAGTATGAATCTGCCACCACCGAGCTTCACTGTTGGAGTGTATTATACAGGTGATGAGCAGTGCCTGCCTTCCTAAAGACTTGATGCTAAGTCTTGATTTCATCAAACCAGAGATTCTTGTTTCTCACAGTCTGGAAGTGCTTTGCGTGCCTTTTGGAAATTCCACGTCAGCTTTCATGTGTCCTTCACTGAACAGAGGCTTTTATCTGGCCAGTCTGCCATAAAGTTCCAATTAGTGGAGTGTTCCAGTGATGGACATCCTGGAAGTTTCTCCCATCTCCAGACTGGTCCTGTGGAGCTTCCCCAGAGTGACCATTAGGTTCTTGGCCACCTATCTTACTATGCCCCCTTCTCCCACGATTGCTTAGTTTGCACAGGCAGCCAGCTCTAGGAGGAGTCCTGGTTGTTTCTAACATCTTCCATTTACGAATTGCTCTTGGGAACCTTCGGTACTGCAGACATTTATTTATTTTTGTTAGCCTTCCCAAGGTCTGTGCCTTGACACAATCCCATCTCTAAGCTCTGCAGACGTTTCCTTTGACCTCACTATGTGGCTTTCTATAGATGGGTGTGTGCGTTTCTAATCACATCCAATACATTGAATTGACCACACAGATGGACTCCAAACATCTCAGTGACGATCTTTAGAATGGGATGCACCTGAGCCAAAGCAAGGAGTCTGAATATGTGTGTCATTGTGTTAGTTCCTAAATGTAATCTTAAATCTGGGTTTTGCTTTGTTATTATGGGATGTTGAGTGTTAGTTGATGAAGGTGTGAACATTCAGCCCAACTACAGACAGACACCAGGACACACAGAAGTCCAAACACATGCTTTTAATTTGTCTTTTCCTTTACAGCACCTCACATACTGCAACAGTCAGCTATAACAATAACTCAGTCCTTTTCTTTTCTTTCTTCTTCCTCCCTATTCTTCTGCCGCCTCCACTCCTCTCCCGCGAGCTCCGTCCTCTGCCTCCCGACTCCGGCTCCATGAATGGAGTGAGGTGGCCCCTTTTATAATGCACCCAGATGTGCTCCAGATGCTCCCTGATGACCTTCCTGCACCACTTCCTGGTGTGGCGGAACTGCTGCATGGGCACCCGGAAGCACTCCATGTGTACCTGGTTCCTGTTCCGGCAGCACTTCCTGGTGTGGCAGAAGTGCTGCAGTCCATGGCTCCGGAACCATCCAGGTACCCCTTGGCGGTGGTCACGGGTCCCCACAGGGTTGAGCTTCCAAGCTCCTTGGTCCCCATGCAATCCAGGTGGGCTGCCCTCTATCGTCCCAGGAAAAGGAATTGCCCCTTTCCCGGTCCCCTGCTTCTCCAAGCTTCCCAGTGGGGCAAGGTCCCTGTTTGTTTATCACAAAGGGGGAAAAAAAAAATACACTTCCATGACACAATACAATTTATTTTTGTTGAGCCCAAAATCACACAAGGAGTGCTGCAATGAACTTTAACAGGCCCTGCCTTTTGAGAGCCCCCCAGCCTTGACTCTCTAAGAAGACTCCCAAAAAACCCTTGTAGGGAAACAAAAGTGGAAGAAACCCGGGAAAGGCAGTTCAAAGAGAGACCCCCTTTCCAGGTTGGGCATGCAGTGGGTGTCAAAAAAAATGGGGGTCAATACAACACAGAACAGAACACAAGTAATCCTCAATACAATATAACACTACAAGTACAGAGCAGAATTCAACAGTAGATGGTATCCCATAATAGGATTTGGATTTCTTCAGAGTCCTGGAGACTTTGGCCATCAAGCTGCCCCCCTTACTGGCCATTCCACGGCTGAGTCAGTGCTGGGCCAGCCAATCTGATGAAAGGAACCCTCTACCCGACGATTCCTGTGATCCTCCATCAGAGATGATGTTAGCACCAGGATACATCATCACAAAAGGAGTCAAAAGTGAGGGGACCTGAATACTTTCTGAATGCCCTGTGAATAAATAAATATAAGGAGACTTGAGTCTCAGAGCGTGCCAGTTGAAATGCATGAGATGATCTTCTCCCCGTCCTCATGTTAGGCGTGTACAGAATTATCTACTCTACATGTACCTCGGGGTTAAAAATTTCTTCCAGCTGCTTGAGGGCTTCTGATTTACCCTCTTTCTGACATACAAGAGACAGATAAGATGATGAATGGTGCTCCTGGTGCATAATGACATTCCATTTCTCAACAGTTTATTGTTTTTTAGGAAGTTCATGTAAAAGTCAAGAGACTTCCGTAGTTTCACATTAACCTTATTTGATCAGAGTGCAGGTACTGCCGCCGCCTGCTTGTTAATGCACACGTCTGTTGTGTTGCCTTCTTGTTCATTTTTTGTTCCTCAGGAGACATCCTTACATCTGCCCTTGTAAACTTACATTGTTGGATTAGAAAAAGGCACTAGAGCAACCATGGGGTCATTATGGGCAACTCTCTGGGGGTGAGAGCTGAAAGCTAATCATGGTATGGAACGCTGTTGTGAGTTTGGAGAGAAACTGCACTGTTAGTAACCAAAGTCAAGTAACAATCAGTCGGAGAAAACCACAAAACGCTGACCTGCTCTAATGGACTGTGTCTCATCGCTTACCTTTTAGGTCAAATCAACACCTACTGCCAGAACATCAAGGAGTTCACGTCCCAAAACCTGGGGAAACTCTTTATGGCTGAGGCTCTGCAAGGGCACAGCAGCTGAAAAGGAAGACATGAGGCTTCCTCGAGGTCAGCAGCCAAGGCCAGCAATGGAGAGGAAGAAGGGGGGGGGGGGGGTTACTGATGTCGCAGTGGTCTTTCATCTGTTCAAATGGATAAAGTAACTTACAGTAAACATTAATAAACACTTCAGCTTAACCTGTTTCTCTGATGTCATTGTTTTGTAACCAACTTTCTTTGTCTAGGTGATGGCGCATCTTGTATCTCTACATATAAAAGGCGAAGCCCTCACTGACTCCTCACTAATTCTCACACTTTCCATATTGGTGGGAAGCTGAAATTTCGGGTGCTCATTCCTTACAGTGTACTTACAAAAGTTATATATGTTTCATGTCCTACTGCAACACCCAAGGGGGGAAAACGGGTGTACCCCTAAACTATATACAGTGGAACCTCGGGTTATGAACGTCTCGGAACAAGTACAAATCGGGTTATGACCAAAAAGTTCGCCAAACTTTTGCATCTGTTCACAACCACACACTCGGGTGATGAACAAGCCAGTGTCCCTTCTGGTCCATAGAGAGTGAGAGCGAGAGAGAGCCCAAGCAGAAGAAGTAAGTAAACATTTAGTTTACTATTACACTGTGCATTCTATGGTATAATTAACTATTTTTCTGCTTAAAAATCTTTAAAAAAAAAATATATTTACATATAGCTTGTACGGTTTGGAACGGATTAATTGCATTTACATACAATCCTATGAGGGAAATTACTTCAGGTCATGACCAAATCGGGTTGTGACCAGAGTTTAGGAACAAATTACGGCCGTGACCCGAGGTTCCACTGTATATAGATAGGGGAAGCCCCTCCTCACTATTTCTGTGACTTCCAATATAGATAGATAGATAGATACTTACAAACGTTAAGTGTGTTTGATTTCACGCCGTGCCCGTAACGAACTTTCAAAAATAACGTCTTCTTTTTCGCGGTTCTCACCATTATGCCGTAAGGAAACTTTGGAACTGACCTCTCCTTTTGGCGGTTTCATTCCTTATTTCCGTTAACCTTTATTTCACAGCAGACACACATAACGGCCGGCCCCGGTCCCCCTTCCTTTTTCCGCACGGCCTGCACCAACCACGTGATTGGCTCCCTGCCTATTTAACGACATCCTGCGCTCACGTGCTTCCTCACTCGCTTCCTTACTTTCCTTGGCTGTTCGTCATGCTCACTGCTCCCTTCTTCTTCACTCCACCGCTTTAAGCCTGTTATTGTTCACCTTGCTTCACGTCTCCCTCCTCGTGACTCCTGCCTTTTTGTTACAATCATCAGATTCACTCTCAATACTAAAATAAGCCTACGACAATTACATTGACAATCATGTTATTTTTAAGCTGTTTCCTTTTCTTTTTCATAACTTCTTCAGCACACTATTTCTCCACTGCGAAGTGCAGGTATTTTGCTAGTTTTTGATATAATGTGCCTTATTTTATGACCGTTTTAACATTACTGTCTTATTTTTCCACATTATATACATCGCAGTTTAAAACCTCATCAAAAGTAACGTGCATATACACGGTTAGATAGATAGATACATACTTTATTAAATTCCCATACTCCAGCAGCAGCATACTGATAATAACAATATTAAATTAAAGAGTGATAACAATGTAGGTGTACAGACAGACAATAACTTTGTATAATGTTAACGTTTACCCCCCCGGGTGGAATTGAAGAGTCGCATAGTGTGGGTGAGGAATGATCTTCTCAGTCTGTCAGTGGAGCAGGACGGTGACAGGAGTCTGTCGCTGAAGCTGCTCTTCTGTCTGGAGATGATCCTGTTCAGTGGATGCAGTGGATTCTCCATGATTGACAGGAGTCTGCTCAGCACCCGTCGCTCTGCCACGGATGTTAAACTGTCCAGCTCTGTGCCTACAATAGAGCCTGCCTTCTTCACCAGTTTGTCCAGGCGTGAGGCGTCCCTCTTCTTTATGCTGCCTCCCCAGCACACCACTGCGTAGAAGAGGGCGCTCGCCACAACCGTCTGATAGAACATCTGCAGCATCTTATTGCAGATGTTGAAGGACGCCAGCCTTCTAATGAAGTATAGTCGGCTCTGTCCTCTCTTGCACAGAGTATCAGTATTGGCAGTCCAGTCCAGTTTATCATCCAGCTGCACTCCCAGGTATTTATAGGTCTGCACCCTCTGCACACAGTCACCTCTGATGATCATGGGGTCCATGAGGGGCCTGGTCCTCCTAAAATCCACCACCAGCTCCTTGGTTTTGCTGGTGTTCAGATGTAGGTGGTTTGAGTCGCACCATTTAACAAAGTCCTTGATTAGGTTCCTATACTCCTCTTCCTGCCCACTCCTGATGCAGCCCATGATAGCAGTGTCGTCAGCGAACTTTTGCACGTGGCAGGACTAAGACTTGTATTGGACGTCCAATGTATATAGGCTGAACAGGGCCGGAGAAAGTCCAGTCCGCTGCGGCGCTCCTGTGCTGCTGACCACAATGTCAGACCTTCAGTTCCCGAGACACACATACTGAGGTCTGTTGTCAAATTTCACACACTACTGAATTTGTGCAACGTTGGCGTTTTAAGAGAGCAAAAAGCGTCCCAATGCCCACTGGAGGGGCAAAA
Source organism: Erpetoichthys calabaricus (assembly GCF_900747795.2). Lineage (NCBI taxonomy): Eukaryota > Metazoa > Chordata > Cladistia > Polypteriformes > Polypteridae > Erpetoichthys > Erpetoichthys calabaricus. The sequence goes on from NC_041406.2 coordinate 141,468,769, forward strand.
CCATCGACCCGACTAGTAACAGGGCTAATAAAAGATCTTTTTAAATGTAAAATTGCTCTGTAACAAAATGGCCCCATGGAGCACAAAAGCAAAAAGGAGTTGCCCACAAGGCAATTCAAGGAAAATCAAAGTCCTAATGCGATATCCAAAGAGGGGAGTTGAAAAACAGAGCAAGCGGGTCGCAGTAGTAAACAAAGCACAGAAAGTGCCAGGGTAACGCGCCACACCACAAGCACATATGAATGAACCGCCAGGAATGGTGGGATACCGTTGTTCGCCTTTGCAGGGCTGGTGGTCCCCGCCTCTTGGGGAACCACCCACAAGATACAAGGAACACAAGAGAGGCTTACAGACAAAATGAAAGACAAGGAATAATACAATTAAAGTAATGTTAACATAAATAAATAACCCAAAAAAGGGCATAAAACAAGGCTGCCTTACAGAGTTCCTGTACGATGTTAGGCCATTTGCGGTCCCTGGCCGGTTTCATGTGTTGCCTTCCCACCACACAACGGGAACTGCAGCCTTAATGCGGAATATATGACATGTAAAGGAGAGCGATGTGGTGTGAAGTGGGGCGCGTTGAGGGGTTCATGGGGTGAACTTACTGCTTTGATACGGTGTATGACGTGTGCACCAGGGAGACAGCTATGGAGAGTTGATGCAGTGCTATGTAAGACTTGCTCGGCAGTTCATGGGGAATTAACCAACCTTACTACTCTGAAGCAAAGGCAAGTCCATGGGGAGATTATTGTTTCGATGAGGTGCAGCATAGAGAGGCGGTGATCTGTGGTCGTCAATAACTCTCCAAAGTCCAAACTACTAACAGATTTGTAAGATGGCGCCAGTGCTTGTGGTCAGCCAATCAGCACACTTCATCCCCACCCACGCATGCAATGGGAAAGTGCCCTATTGATTAATGGTGGTTCAAAATGTATACCAGTTTGTATGACATTGTTCCCAGTGTGTGTATCTGTATATATTTGTGCACATACTGAGTATAATGTGTTAGGCGGAGTGGTGGCTCTGAGGGATCTGCACTGGCAATCGGAAGGTTGCTGGTTCAAATCACGTAAAATGTCAATAGGGACTCTGCTCTGTTGGGCCTTTGAGCAAGGAAGGCCCTTAACCTGCAATTGCTGAGCGCTTTGAGTAGTGAGAAAAGCGCTATAGAAATGCAAAGAATTATTATTATTATTACATAGACGGGAGGATTGAAATTTCTCGGACTGAAAAAAACAAAAAGTCACCTTCAGAATCCCCTCCTTGTCCCCGAGCTTCTCCCACTCCTGTTAACACTCCTGTGCTGACCTCCTCTTACCATCTCAGAGCCTTCTGCATTTATTTTCCCCCCTTTACTTCCTCCGAGGTAGTAAATTGTCTTCCCTTTCATCTCCATGTTAATTTTGGCAACAGGAGGTGCGATCTGGCGAATATGGAGGATGATGATGATGATGATGTTCCTGATGTTTTTCCCCCCCATAGACCCCTCGGCAGTTTACTGTAACGTCGTTGATTAACAGTTCATCCACGAATGAAAAAGGCTGTCGATGTCGAGAAACCTGATCACTGTTGTCTCTTGAAAAACTTCTATAGTGTCTTCGAGGGGAAAAAATATCGGCCAAGTCACATGCATAATTGTAGAATAGACGCCTGAAAAACGCACCCGTTAGGCGGACTAAATAACTCCACTGTAGGCCTACGAAGCCCAGAAGCCTCATCGAGATCTACTCCCTACTCCCATGCTATTGACCGATTCTGGGAATTCTTAGCCCCCCCCCCCCATATATCAAGTAACTGCACATTCAAAGGTTGATTAAAGGGCCTGATTTGCATCCTACCAGTAGATTGTGTCGTAAAATGTGTTTTGTGATTTTTTTTTCAAGTAAATAAGACCAGAGCTTCGTGATAACGTATTTATGCTCCGTGGCGACACGCTGTATGTTGATTGCCACATGCAAGTAAGAATTTCACTTCACTTGGTACATGGACCCTATAAAGATATGAGAGCCTGTATGTAAACCAAAGGTCGCCGGTTCACGGTTGGCATTTGCCCCAGAGTGACTCCCTGGGCTGGTACGCGTTCCATCATAGGATGGGATTATTAGTGCAATGTCTCATAAAGGTTTCCTCTAGTCAATACGTTCTGCCGCATTAGGGGTTGTACATTGGTGTACACAAACGTCCGGAAGTGACATTCATGTTAGGTTGTGCAGAGTTCAGATTTTTGCAAGTGACGATCAAAGAGTTCAATGCACCCGCCACGTGTCTGGCCAGCCTGGGTTGTCACTTCAGACGTTCATTTTGAGGGCCAGCAGGTGAACGGCTCCTGAGATATCCCCTGATGTTTAGTTTCGTATCATGAATTTAAAAGCAAAACTAATTTAAAAAAAAAAACATTAAGTGTTCCTGTAATGTGATGTAAAACTCGGGCAGCCCATTTTACTTTAATGATTATTTGCATGTGTCACTGAGCCGCACGGCTTTAACTTGGGGATCAAGTGGCAGATTTCTGACAGGATTACAAAGTGGCCACCGCTGACAAATCCTCGGTGCATTCCGAGCGCTTAAGGACGCCCGTACCGCACAGTCCTGGACCCGTGGGGACAGCAAAGAAAAACGCGTAACAGACGAGCCCCACTCGGACCCCCCTTTCTTTATTATCCTCGAATGCATAAATAGCTTCCTGTCACATATGAAGGAGTGCAGTTTGAGAGACGCCATTTTACAAACCGCACAGCCGTTTAGTCAAGCAGCAGCTCTCCATTCTAGAGCGGATTTCGACATTTTTGTTACCTTTCATCCTTTAGAAACGTATTAAATGTTGAAACGGTATTTTTTGTTTTGTTTTTCAATTTTTTTCCCCCCCCATCTTATGTTTGTCATATTATCAGTAACCAGCAAGCCCGCGATTCTCGAAAGAATTGCAAATCCAAGAATGGCAATCACTTTCTGTTCCCTCTGATACTTGAGCCGTGACTCCTTTCGCAAGCGCGTTGTCACAGTTGGTTTGAGCCGTGACTCCTTTCGTTTTTGAGCCGTGACTCCTTTTGCAAGCGCGTTGTCACAGTTGGTTTGAGCCGTGACTCCTTTCGTTTTTGAGCCGTGACTCCTTTCGCAAGCGCGTTGTCACAGCATGGACCTTTGGGGATTCCGTACATCCGGTGAGCCCTGCGCCCATCCGGTTTACAACGTTCAGTTAGTAATATGGATTCTACCCCAGTCTCTGACCCCTCAGTCTGCCAGCTGGGACCTGAACGCATTAAATCCACCACATGGCCGCACTTTCCTGATGAGCCGTTAGCCCCTTCTAACTTTTGGATGCTGATTCGGCCTCTCCCGTGGTCCGAGTCGTTAGGCACATTTACTGTTTTGGGGGCAGAAGTCTGCTGTATCACCTGTTGGTCTTCGTTATATCAGCACACCATTTAACTCCAAGCTTTTTCTAAATAATAATAATAATCTTTGCATTTCTATAGCGCTTTTCTCACTACTCAAAGCGTTTAGCAATTGCAGGTTAAGGGCCTTCCTCGCTGAAGGGCCCAACAGAGCAGAATCCCTTTTGGCATTTGCGGGATTCGAACCAGCGACCTTCTGATTGCCAGTGCAGATCGCTAGCCTCGGAGCCACCACTCCGCCACTTCTGGATGTTCTAGTCTCGTATAATATAGCAGGAGACCACCATGAGTGAATAATGCTTAAAAGTGGGTGGGAACAAGTGGACGGCTCATTGAGTGTCCCATTTGTAAACCAATCCAACGCCTCGAAAGTAAGGGGCGGGGATTTTGAAGGGCAAAGATCAGAGGTGCCAGACTCTCGGAGCGCAAACTTCTGACCACGATGAACCGTCTACAGCCGAAAAGACCCCCATATGAAATACAGAAATGAGCGACGCGCATGTGGAGAGCGCAGTGGATGAGGTCACAACTTGTTTACTTTCTGTGACATCAGATGATACGTACAGTACATCGGCATTCGAACACATCGATGGACGAGTGGTAAACGCGATCAATCCCGTATCGCAGGTGCTGCGTGTGCTCTCTGGTGCTCAGTTATTGATGATGGCGTCGGAATCGGTGTAAGTCTTGAAAGAAATGGCAGCTGTCATCCTGAAGTTGTGAAGTGCGAAATACGCCGTGTGTCAGCTGTTAAGAGAGCGGATAACGAAGAACCACAGGAGACGCAGACTTCGGTGCTCAAAACCCCCCAATCGACACCAGTAGACGCACTGACGAGGCTGCACAACATCCACCTTCTGTGATAGCACATCCTAACGAATGACTGACGGGGATTCACCTGACCGTCCGACTGGATATGCAGACGTGGCGTGTCAGCGTTTTAGCACGTAGTGTACACAAAGACCACAGTGCCTAGCTACACGCTACTTGCTGTTGTGATGCAGTAGTCAAAGTGACAGAAGCACTTCACAAACGCGTGGGGCTGAGTAGCCGCGGTGGTCCACATGTCTGGGTGTGCGTCTGTCCGTCTCTTATGTCGCTGCACTCATTACAAGGCACCGATGAATCCTTAAGCTTCTGTTACCTTGTGCTACCGAGCAACTTTAACTTTCTATTTTCTCTCGGCGTCACGTCTTCCGTTCAGTTTCTTTTGCTCTCTCTCCCCTGAAACCCCGGCGGTTTAAACTGCACGGACTGGAGGGGCTGGCTGGGGTGGGCAGCGGTGGATTTCTCCGCTCTTCTCTACCACCTGTTGAGCGGGTTGTCCCCAGATGCCAATCCTCACTAGAGATGTCACATCTGACAACTGAGCCCCCCCCCCCCCTTAGCATCAGCATCACTAGAGAGCTGCCAGCGAGGAGTGCCCTGCCCTGCCCGCCCGCCTGTACATGTGACCATGAAGACCCTCTAGACCCATTAATACTCCGCCCCCCCCGATGTTATCCGCTTTCTAATTTAAACCAAACGTCCTCATTCCTACTTATGAAATTCTCCGCTGAGGTGCCATCTTATATATATAATATATTATTGCAACTTTCCCACCTTTTCCTGTGTCCTGTCTTTCTTAAATAATTGATGCTTTTCTTTATCCCTTGGGTTTCACCAGATATCGCAATATTTATTTGCAGCCACATATTATTCCGGCTCAGCCATTCTATTTTTAATGCAGGGATATTACAGGATCTCGTTTGATTTCTACAGGTTTGGTTTTTTTTTGTGTATCTTTTTCCTTGAATGTATAATGGATTTTTTCTCTCTCTTTTTTTTCTTCCAGTGTTACTCCTCTTTAAATACTTGGTGGTCTTTTTCTAGTGGCACTGAATGTGGAGACCTTCTTTACGGCTCTCTTAAGAGGACAATGGACTTCACGTTCTGAACCCCCCCCACCCCGCACCTCACCAGGGGTCACCCACCTGCAGCTAAGCCAGGACTTGGATGGGAGACCAAGCAGGAAAAGCTTGGGTTGCTGCTAGAAGAGGCGTTGGTGAGGCCAGCAGGGGGCGCTGACCCCGTGGTCTGAATGAATGTGAATCCCAATGCCCCCCCAGTGCAGTGACGGGGGCACTGTGCTGTAAAAATGGTGCCACCCTTTGAATGAGACTTAAAACCCGAAGTCCTGACTCTCTGGGGTCATAAAAGACCCCTGGGCATCCTTGATAAAGAGTAGGGCGTAGCCCGATGCCCTGGCTAAATTGCCCACCACGGCCTAGTCCTTCTGGACCCCTAATCGTCCCCTGTCTATAATTATCTCTCTCTGTCTCTCCACTTCACCACCTAACAGCTGATGTGGTGACTGTATTGGCACTAAAATGGCTGCCGTCGCATCATCCAGGTGGGTGGTGCACACTGGTGGTGCTTGAAGTGGCTCCCCACTCCCTGCGAGTAGTGCTACTGTATGTAAATGTAAAGAATTCTGCTTCTTGTTATTTATATTAGTTAACATGTCATGTGCCTGTCCCTGTTCGTGTGTCTGTGTTGGATGATCACGCCAAGAGTTGGAGTGGAATAGGAGACAACTACCATCTCGCTGTTTTTGGACCCGTGTCGCTCAAGGAGACCTGAAGCCAATCCCAGGTGCAAGGCAGGAACAAAACTCTTGCCTGAGGTGGGCATTAAGCAATTGTGGATCGCAGCCGGAAAATGATGGGAGTGCCCACCCCAGCTTAGGAAGGAGGTGCCACAAGCGGACGAGGGGTTCACAAGTGACAGAAGAAGAAGAAGGGAGCAGAAGATCAGCAGGAGGACCAGAGCAGTGGCGGCGGCCACAGTTATGACAACTTTGTGTAAGCGGTCAGTGGTGGTGAAGAGAGAGGTGGTGAACCTCAAGACAAAGCTCTCCATTTACTGGTCCACCGGCACCTATCCGCCCTCGCAGATGACCATGAGCTTTGGGGGTGTGACCGAAAGAACTCAACTGGAGATAACAGAGACCTTCGAGATAAGGTGAGGGGGCTCGGTGTGGCGCCGGCGGTCCTCCGCATCTAAAGGAGACACCCGAGGTGGTTCAGGTATCTGATATGGGTTCCTCCCGGATGCTTCCTGTATGTCCTACCAGGAAGGGACAGGCTGGGGAGGTCATGGTGGGACATCTTTGCCTAATCTGCTGCCCTCCTGATCGCCACTTGCACAAGTGGTAAGAAAATGAATGGATGGATGGACAGTCCTCTGTTTTATAAAAAATTCACCTGATGGATCAACACCCCCATTTTGGAAACTGCAAAGTGTTTGCTTTTTCATGGAGCTCATGCTGGTGATTGCGATGTCTTTGAACCACCTGTATAAAGATGGGACCACCAAAGGAGACAAAATGACCTAAACATCTATTAGGAGGGCATATGGGATGGGGTGTGGTGGTGGGATGGGGGGGATTTGAGACAAAACTGACATACAAATCACTGGAGGTGGCCTGGAAAAGCTCACATGGACATCGTGAGGACACAGAGAGCAGAGCCATCTTAACGTATGGGCGCTGGCCGGGGGGCCCACGGTCTTTCTGATGCCTTTATATGTTTCTGTTTTGCTATCAAAGCAGGGGTCCCAGCACACTTTGCCCAGGGGCCTATGATACTGGTCAGACGACCGAACTGGGAATAGGAAATCGAAAAGTCTGCCACGGCTTAGTCAAGCCAGCGGAGTCCCTCTGCTCGGGGGATCCCACCGACACATCGTGCAGGCACATTTCACAACACTCTCATCGTTACCACCGGCTCATTTTTTCTGTTTTCTTTAGCTCATATATTAAGAATTATATTCCCTGCATCTCCAGATCTGCCAGCAGCAGGCTGTTCGAGATTAGCGGCGTCTGATCTTTCTTAGCCTGATTGGCACTTGGCTGGCGGATGGGTAGTGGTGTCAAATTTTTAGGACTGAGCAAAAACCTAATCTGCGGTCTCGATACGACGGGACTCACCTAGCCGTCCAAATCCTGTGTTGTTTCAGCAAAAACGGCAAAGCCCGCCTTTAAACACAAAACCGGCCGCTCTTTTGATGCCATTGTTCCACTCCTGAAATGGTCTGCCGCTCAGTGGGACGCCGGCGCGTTTCGCTTTCCAAATTGCATTTTTTTCTAAACTAGAGATCCTTCTCAATCAGCAGATTTTCTTTGCTTCCACATTTAAATATAATAAGAGGGCAACTTTCAGTGGCTATAAACCGACTCCAAACCCTCACGGCACTGTCATCTGGTTTATCAAGTAGACGATAAACGGCGAGCAGTTCCTGTGATTCGAGATATTTATTAATATACGGGACGTCTGTCGGTCATTTAGTGGACCTCGTCTTTTAAAAATGACCTTAACAGGTGGCTCCTCACCTGGGGACCACAGACAGTGCTGGATGACATGCAGACCACCATGCATAGGACTTGACTTGGTGACAACAGAGCTCTGTCTAGCTATCAATCCATTATATAGTGCCTTTCACATATCTATCTAATCCTGCCAACTACATTAAAATGTTTATCTGTCTCATCCTGCTGTCTGTATATCTATCTATCTCTGCCTACTACCCTAAATTCTATCTAACTAATCCTGCCTACTGCACCAAATTCTATATATCTCTCTCTAATCCTGCCAACTATGATAAAATGTCTATTATTATATAGTGCCTTTCACATCTATCTCTCTAATCCTGCCTACTACACCAAATTCTATCTATCTAATCCTGCCTACACTAAAATGTCATATCTATTATATAGTGCCTTTCGCATCTATCTATCTCTCTAATCCTGCCTACTACACCAAATTCTATCTATCTAATCCTGCCTACACTAAAATGTCATATCTATTATATAGTGCCTTTCACATCTGTCTGTCTAATCCTGCCAACTACGCTAAAATGTCTGTTATATAGTGCCTTTCACATCTATCTATCTCTCTAATCCTGCCTACTACACCAAATTCTATCTATCTATCTATCTAATCCTGCCTACACTAAAATGTCATATCTATCTATTATATAGTGCCTTTCACATCTGTCGGTCTGTCTAATCCTGCCAACTACGCTACAATGTCTGTTATATAGTGCCTTTCACATCTATCTGTCTGTCTGTCTAATCCTGCCAACTACGCTAATCTATCTAATCCTGCCTACGCTAAAATGTCAGATCTATCTATTATATAGTGCCTTTCACATATCTGTCTGTCTGTCTGTCTAATCCTGCCAACTACGCTAATCTGTCTAATCCTGCCTACGCTAAAATGTCATATCTATTATACAGTGCCTTTCACATATCTATCTGTCTGTCTGTCTAATCCAGCCAACTATGCTAAAATGTCTATCTATTGAGCTATCTATTATATAGTGCCTTTCAGATATCTGTCTGTCTGTCTAATCCTGCCAACTACGCTAATCTATCTAATCCTGCCTATGCTGAAATGTCATATCTATCTATTATACAGTGCCTTTCACATATCTATGTCTGTCTATCTAATCCTGCCAACTACACTAATCTATCTATCTATCTATCTATCTATCTATCTATCTATCTATCTATCTATCTATCTATCTATCTATCTAATCCTGCCTATGCTAAAATGTCCTATTATATAGTGCCTTTCACATATCTATCTATCTATCTGTCTGTCTAATCCTGCCAACTATGCTTTATCTATCTATCTATCTATCTATCCCTGCCAACTACACTAAAATGTTCAAATATGCTAAAATACTCGGTCAGGTCTAATCTGATTTTATGGATGTTATTTATCTATACAGTTCTATCCCCCCTTAGATATTTTGCACAAAGTATAAAGGACGTTTGACAATAAGATAAACGATTTGGGAATTCAACAAATTCCAGTGAAGTCGTAACGTCTGCTCCCGCCGACTGGCCGGCTTGTCAAGTCGAGAGGACTTCCCGGCCGTCCCGTCCCGTCCCGTTCGTCAGAATGCAGCGGTGGCCTGCAGCCGGTGGGGCCTCATTGGTTGCAGTCGTAAATTGAGGATTCGTGTCTGTGGCAGCTGCGAGGTCCTTCAAGGACGCTGCGGAGAGCGTGTGGCTCACATTTCTCCCGGCGGTGACATGTACATGCGAGAAGAGCTCGTTTTAGCAGCGGGGCAGGCGGCTGGAGGATATGTTATACCGTACCTAAAGTGAATTTATGGCCGTCTGCGTTACAGAGGACCCAAACATGTCGCTGATTGAGAGCAGACGCCCAGTAAGCACATGTACAGTACCGCTGGCTAAGGCGCCCTGTGTGTGCGCGCGCGGCGTGTGGCACTCGAGTCACACATCGGGGCCGCGGCGGAGCTCTGACAGGACAGCAGGGTTTTAAAGCTGCAAGGCAGTTTATGGCCCGCCCGGCACGCCAAGCCCCTGTGATAACCCGATACGCCGCACTTCGGGCCGGGATTGTCTGGACGGCCATGTATTTTAGTATTTTTGAAGGTTCATCAGAATCCCCACACGCCTCCGTTTCCGATCGGCCGTTGGCACCTTTCGAGGCCAACTCGTCGTATTTGTGCCCAAAGACAGAAGTGAATATGAATGTTTGCGCACTGCAATGGTGTCATTAGATGTCGTAGCCTATAATTACTACGTTTAAGCCGCTCTTTGTCCGACTCGGTGGGAAGTCGAGGTTCGAGCTATTTAAACCTTCCTTCCCAACATTTCTTTTTTTTAATTAAATACAAACAGACACCCATTAAAAGCCACATCAGGCACAAATGTTTTTTTTATTCTGCTGCCAAAATCTGTTCTGCCGTATAATTTTTTTTTATTATTATTTTTATGTGTGGACAATGCAAAGAAAAAAAACGAGAAGAATGTTGTCGCATAAACACGTCCACTGGGAGGAAAATCAGGGGGCCACTGCTGATGAATCATCTTTAGACGACGACAGAGAGAAGGAAAAAAGAAAAAAAAACGAGATTTTAAATTTAATGTTAATAAGGGGGGGCTGCAGAAGACGCGGCCAAAACGACGAGAGAGACGGAAAACGTTGTGTACGTCACCGCGAGAGAGTTTTCAATTACAGGCGGTGCGCGAGTCACGATCGAGACTTCGAGGAGTCGCAGCAGGTGCGCACGGCTCTCACGTAGCGTCACTCCGTCAAATGGTGGTCTTAGACTAATAATCAAATAATTCCAATACAGAAACTATAGGAAGTTGCGCAAATGCGCATGCGCGACGGAACGACTCACTCCCACGAGACGACTCGTTCTTCCCGAGTCACATTAAAGATTCATTCAAAATGAACGAATCGTTCAAGAACGACCCATCACTGGTCTTAGTTTACTGTATACCCTTTATTACGTAGCCTACCTTTCTTTGCATTGAAAGAGCTCATTTGTTATTTTGCTTTTTGGCTGCCACTCCGGCGATCGGTAGCGCGTTGTCAAACCGTGTGCGTCCGAGGATCTCCTCACGGGCTCATTCGAGGTATGTGATAGCCCGCCGGGGCGAGAGGGGGCGCTGTCACTAACGCTTTCTTCTCTCCTTGCAGTGAGGGCGCTTAGCCCCGCCCCTTCCCGACTGCATTAACATAAAAACCCCAGGAGGCGTCTCTTACGAGCAGAGCAGACCAGCGGGCGGAGCTCCTGTGAGTGACCCCGAGTTGGAATGGCAAAGGGCCAGTAATATCTCCCGTTGATTTTGCCCCTAAGGGCTGATTATTGAAGCCATGAAGGCATTTGTTTCAGTTGGACTTCCCTTATTAAAAACGGGACGACCCGGTTGGTGTCTCAGCTATTCTCCGATTCCACTACCTGGCCAGTGCATGTTAGAATTGTGCTGTCCCAGGTGGGAAAAGGGTCTCGAGGAGGGGTACACACTTAAAGAATGCATTTGGCATTTTCAAGTCAAAGTTATTGGTATGTATAGTATGCATTGGCCCTGAGAAATTGGGTTCTAAAGTTAAGCCTTTTCTATACATTTTAACACATTTCTTGCCCGCACCGGCGCTTTACAATGCAGGCGGTGGGGCACAAAGAAAATAAAAGCCTAAAAACTCTTGCCCTTTGGTGAGGCACACGACAGCATCGGTTTCAGTGTTGTGTGTAACTACTAGGAGGGGCACCTCACAGGGACTGGCATCTCGGCTGGAACTGATCTGTGGTCCTTACCCGGCCGGGACGCCCCTGGCAGAGAAGGACAGGGGTAGGCAGTTTGCTGTGGGCGAGGCGCTAGATGGGTGATGGCACCTTTATGGACTCCCACAGGGCACATTGGGGACTGCAGTTCATTGGCTCAGCCCTCTTGGGTTCCATGGGTGCCACTTGTGTGGTTGAGGGGACTAGCAGGTCCTTCTTTATCGGGCTCTAGCCTTACCCAGAAGTAGTCCTGGGCCACAGTTTTGGGACACTAGAAGTGTCACATAGAAGGAGCTTCCTGCTGCACTTCGGAGAGTCGGAATCGGGAGGAGCGGACGAGAAGAAAAGGAGACGACAGAATCGTTTCGTCTTAAAAGTGTGGTGGTGGTGTGAGAAACGCTTACATGGTGGAAAGAGTTTCACACCAATAAAAACCCTCTTTGTGTGTGTTGAACCTATTGTTCGCTTTGGGGAGCTGCAGCGCCCCCTGGGGACCACACTAGGCATAGACTTTTGATTTTGTTGAAATCCTCACGATGAGCGCTTCCTTTGAACGTGGTCCTGACGAGAGCTCCGGTGAAGGACGTGGCAGGAGAGCAGCACGGGTGGGCGCGCTCACGTCTGAGGCAGAGCGCAGGGAGGTCGTCGCGTGACTTGACACAACCCGTTTGTGTCTGTGGACGAGAGGAGAGCTGCGGAGGATAGAATCAAAGTTATTGACGCCACTTCGGTGTGAGTGAAGACCCCAAGAGAGAGTTGCGAAGTGACACGACTTATCGCAGAGTAAGGGCTTCTTTATACTTCCTGTGTGAAGCCGGCATGCAGAACACGACGTGACGCAACACACGGTCGGCACCCAAAACACTTTGGTACTCGTGGTGGGCATCGTTTGGTCGGCATATAGATATTCTCCTCGGCAGTTTTTGGTCACTGTCACATATCTGACGTCACAGAAGTCACAGCTGAGGAAGGGGAGTTGTGGTTGGGGAACAAAAAGGAGAAGGTGAAGGAGTAACGAGTGGGGGGATCCACGTGATGAGCAGACGCCCTTCAGATATTTCTGGATGTCTTCCTGGCGTTTTCCTGACCCGTTGTGCCACATTCAGCCCTTCATTTGTCATCCTGGCATCAACACGTCCAATGTTTGCTCGAAATCCATCGTGTAGGACACACGGCGCCGGATTCGGTAAAACTTCTGTGAATGTCAAAAACCCCACCGCACGTGAGCCGCGCTACCTTGTCTGCCGCGGCCCCCCTCGTGTCAAGTCTAGACCACCCTTAACCGAAGTGTTGGGGTGCGTGGCTGTAAACGCATGCGTGAAACGAGGGTCGTGGATCCAAAATCCGCACAGAGCAACCTGGGCCCGTTAGAAGTGGAACACAAGAATCCCACGGGTGTATAAAACGGGGAGGACGGGCGCTGGAGAGGTGGTCTTCGTCTTTTCTGTCGCTGGTGGAGTGAGCCAGAGGATGGGGGCAGCAGGAGGAGCTCGTAACTCTTCACAATCCTGGTGGGAGGGGGGGGGAGCAGGACTGGCACCATCGTTGGGCTCGTTTTTTGTTTTCTTTCTACGCTTGTGTTTATTCTTGTAGTTGGGGGCTGAAAACCATCTTGGCTGTGCCCCCCCCCCCCACACTCACCCTGCCTGGTTTATCCTCAGTACGACTATCAGATGCCCGACTGCTTGGTTGGACTGCTCTGAGGTACAGTATGTGGTGGGCATCTCACACAGGCTTTGCTTTTCCACTTCTGAGATATTAAGGGGGGGGGGGTAAAAGCTTATTTTTTTATGACAACGAAACAGCGGATTTTGTCACCTGAGCTCCCTGCCCCCCCCCAGTTGTGTCACATGTAATTAACACGCGATCTTCAGCTGCCAGAGAGCCCACCTCCTCATTGGAGTCTGCCACCCCCCCCCCTTGTTACCTGACATTTCTGCCTCGTTTCTATGGGGGGCACCTTGTCTGTCACTAAAGTCTCAGTGGTGCGGGCGCCTGGCAGGCCCACCACATCTGTGTCCAGTGTCACCTCCTGAGCCAGGTGTCACCAGCAGCACGAGAGCCACCACTGGGACTGCCGTCCACTTCCCATTTCGCCGGATGTCTGCGCTTTTCTTTGCTGCTTTGTGCAGATTGTATGACAGATGGTGCCGGCTTTAAATATTCAAATATTATAATACTTGTAAATATTGAAGAGAATGTTGAATTCATGAATTTCAGAATATTTAATGAGCTTGAAATGAAATCAACTACCCGGGCCTGCTGAGGAGGGTGCAGGAGCAAAGCGTGACGTGGCACTGGGGTGAGGGAAACGCCACCGACCAGGAATGTGACAAAACAGGGCATCATCTGGTGGGTCAAGGAGGAGGTCGGGTTGCCCCAGTAATTTATAATGGGACCCCTCTGGTTTTCCTCTGTCGTCTCTGCTCTCCCAGTACCCCCATTCCCTGTCTCCCTCTGCTAATTAGGCCTTCTCCCGCGAGGCTGCCTTCGAGTCCTCATCCATTCGGTCACTTTGGGAAGGTCACGTGTCTCGATTGGGACCACTATTCGTATGCGGAGCCCTGCTTTGATTTGAGTCCCACTTTGTTTGGGCTTCCGCCTCACCCAGAAGTACTCCCGGGTGTAGATTTCAGAGGTGGAGGATGAGTGGAGACTGAAGGACAGAGAGAAGAAGAAGTAGTGCTGTGTGTTGGTGTTTCTTGGTACTGTGCTCTGGGAAACACTTCAGTAAGAGTTCCCCCCCCCCCCCCCCCCCCCCCCGTAAATAAAAGCCGTGTGTGTGAAAGAACTCGTGTTTGCGTCTGTCTGTGTTGGGTTTGGCCAGCTGGTGCGCCCCCTGCAGGCCACAGCACCTTCATGGGCACCATTTTGCTGCCCGGAATCGTGACATCACCTCCTGCTCCTCGCTTCTAATGGCCCACACCGAGGTGTGACAAACTCTTATCCTAGTTCGACGTTTAGTGCAGCTCCTAGGAGTAATATCCAGACACTTGGTAAATACGGGCATTGATTTTTAAGGACACCACTTTTGCCCACGAACTCGTTGGCACACACAAATTCCAAATTTGGACGCTGCCTGCGTTTCACTTTCTGTAACCATTTTTGCTAACGATTTTGTGTTCTGAGATCTCCAGCTCCTTTTGGCCAGATTGTCTTTCTTCTGGCCTCCCCCTATAATTTCCCCTTCACTCCTCACATTTTCCTTCTCTTTCTTCTTTCAGTTTGGGTGCAATCGCTGCACAGTTAGCCCGAGCTTTGAGCTGGGAATTCTCCTGACCCTCTCGATCATTTCACTTCTGGAAATCCTCATCCTACGACCCTTATGCTCCTGATCTGTTGACTGCTGGGATTGATGGTGCAGCTGGACCAAACGTTTCAAAGTGGAAATCCTATCTACTTTACATGGAAAACCACTGACACTTGGAATAAGCGACCAAGAACTGTGGTGGGCTGTTGGTCCTTAGGTCAGGTATGCCCATCGTGCCCACTGGCACTTAGGGCAGCATTGGCTGTTTCTGAACCCCCTATAACCAGGAGGACCGGCCAATCGATCGCACTTTGTCTTGGCCTCTTCTCTTAGTCCTGTCTGGCTTGGGTGGTCCTTCCAGGAGCACACAACTCCCACCGGTACTCAAGCCCCCCAACCACATCAAGGTGGTGATCCTGCTGGGGGAGTTGGACCTTAGGGACCTTCAAAACTTGACTAGAAGAATGAAGTGGACAGGACTGGGGGGGCCTGTCCTCGTCCAGATTGTCCTACTGTTCTACGACATCTTCAGACTCCTTTGGGTGGGAGTTTTACCGGTCCACAGATCGCGGGACTGGCGTCATCGTCGTGTTCTTTTTCTGATTTTCATCTTTCTCTTTTCTGTCTACGCTCGTTGTTATTCACACAGCTGGGAACTGAAGCGTGATGGACTTGTATGAGAATTCCATATTTGATATTTGTGACCTCGTCTTGTTTTTAATTCAGTGCCTTGTCTCGCCCCCTTGCCCCCCTCACTCTCCCTGCCTGCTTTATCCTCGGTACGACTATCAGATGCCCCCTGGTCGGACCACTGTGCGGTATGTGGCGGGTATGGAGTGTCACACGCTGGCTTTGCTTGTCCAGTTCTCAGATGTTAAGGGGGCACATTTTTATGTCATTTGAGCCCCCAGCCTCCCGTTGTCACATTTATTGTTAATTAATGCACGATCTTCGGCTGCCCCTCTCCTCGTCTTACATGTCCACGTCATTTTTCGGATGCTCAGCGGTCTCTTCTCTCCTCCATGATTAACCTCTGCTGTTTGGGGCCGTGAGGCGGGGGTCCCTTTTATATCGTATTGATGTTTTCACGACGGTGTTTAAGGAATTTGTATATTTACTGAAGTCAGCCCAGACCTGGTCAGTCTGGAGTCCTCATCCAACCGGACTGTAGAAGGAAATCATGAATCCCCAGGATGAAGCTTTAGGGACCGAGGAGTGACCCAGGGGGCATGCGGCTCCCACGAATTTCAAGTTTCTTTCGACTTTGCTTGGCACTTATCTGCAGTGCCCAGAGCTGAAGGGCGCTTACGCTTCCCTCTCGTCGCTGTTAAAGAACACCCTGCAAATAAATGAGCGTAGCAATTAGAAGAAGCGAGAGCTTTGATGTGACAAAGGATGCCATCAAGGCCTGAAATGACACCCCCCCCCCATATTGTGACATCTTCATCGAGCAACACGTAGCTGGGTAAATCTCTCAACTAGGCGTTACGTTTGTGCAATTGCCCCTATCATGCCTCAGATATTAATAAACCTTCTGGAAACTGTCTCTTAGCGGCCTGGGACTACCGGTAAAGAATCAGAAAGGAAAAATGTGATCATATTGGCGATCAGGAGCCTCACAGTCACGTAAAACGACACTCCATGTGGCCGTATTAGTGATCCCCGGTTTATCTTTTTTTTGTGAAAAGGAGTAACTTGGACCCCTCGTATCGCATTAGGGGGGCTTGGCTGAGGTGGCCTGCACAACGTCAAGTCCTTCTGATCATTTTTGCTGAAGACACCTATTGATTTACTCTAAGGAGGGTCATTTCCTGCACAAAGTCTGGTCCTAAAAATTCAAACAAGTCGAATGGGATATCATATGCGGGGTTTTTCTCGTACTGGTGAGTCAGGAGACGCCACACCAAAAAAAATAAAAAATAAAAACCAAAGTGATTTGAAAGCCTTCAGAAGTCATTCGTATGAACACACATAGCAAGGGTTTGTTTTTGGAATCCGTAAACGTCGCTAGAGATTTGATCTCATCGTGAATTTTTATTCCGTCACGTCGTGATTAAAATTTCACACCCAAAGAGGACACGACCCTTGACAACAGGAGCTCAAGAAAATGACGGCAGAAAACGTTCCAAAATATTTCATAAGCCCTAAAGCGAAAACGTTAACGTCATCCTCAAAATCCTTGGGGTAGAAAACCCAGAAATCAAATGCAAATCCACACCAACGTGGCCAAGGAAAGTGGGAAACAAACGAATTAGGGCAACATCTCCAAGGTGATGTGTTTGTACTTTTTAGTTCTTGTGTGGCGTCACTTTGACTTAACTGAACGCTGCGCACATGGCGGTTTGAATCGCCCGTAAAGAACGTTAGGCGTAAACGCAATCATCATCAGAGCTGCTGTGCCGTAGCAGGCCATCTGCCTCTCCTCTCCTAAGTGTTCAGAGTTCTGGAGGCAGCGGTGACTTTCTGGGCTCTCAGGGTTCATCCTGCAGTTCCAGACCTGTGGGCTGAGCCCCTCTGGGTTTCATTAATAATAATAATAATTCATTACATTTATATAGCCATTAAGCAAGGCAGACCAGTACTCCGGTGGAGGACTTCCAAAGCCTTCTCTTGCAGCTTTGACAGATGGAAGTCACTCATTAACGGCATTGTGGTGCCTTCTTTGGTCTGGTAATGATCGCCGAGATTCTCTTCTTTTGACTTTTACTTAACGGATAGGAAATTCTTTGTTAGTTGTGGTAATTACACTTCAAAGATCCCTGATAATCCATATGGAGGTCCACAAGGGTCACTCCTGGGTCTGCTGCTCTTTTCGATCTCCATGCTTCCATGAGGTCAGATTATCTAAGGGCATAACGTGAGCCACCACAGCTCTGCTAACGACGCACAACAGCATTTATCAATAGCGCCTGATGACCTCGACTCTCTTGATTCACTGACCCCAATGTCTTACTTATGTTTCTGAATGGACGAGTAGCCATTGTCTCAAACTAAATAAGGAGAAATCAGAAATCTTAGTGATTGGCAAACATGGATATAATGAGGGTATTAGAAATCAACTTGATCCATTAGGTCCCGTGATCCTGTGTTAGGATATAGCAGGTTGGAAAATGACTGACTGACTGATCCATTAGGCTTAAAAGTCAAGACCGAGGTATAGAATTTAGAGTCATTATTGACTTGGACCTACATTTCACATCACATATTAATCAGATTACCAGGACAGCATTTTTTCACTTAAGAAATATAACAAAAGTTAGACCTCTTATTACTTTGGAAGATGCTGAAAAATGAGTTGACGCTTTTGTCTTCAGTCGGCTAGATTACTGTAACGCACTCCTCTCAGGACCTCCCAAAAAAGACATCAGTCGGTTACAACGAGTGCAGAATGCAGCAGCCAGAATCTTAACTAGGAAAAGAAAATCCAAGCACATCACCCCAGTCTTAGCGTCACTACACTGGTTACCTGTGCCATTTAGAATTGACTTTAAAATACTGCTGATGGTTTACAAAGCCTTCAATTGTCTCTGCTCCATCCTAATGCCTCTCACCTTACACTCCAAATCGTAACCTTAGATCTTCAAGTGAGGGTCTGCTTAAAATTCCAAGAGCTAAACTTAACAGAAGTGGTGAGGCGGGCGGCCTTCTGCTGTTATGCACCTCAAATCTGGAATACGAGTTTACCGATAGAAATTCGCCAGGCTGATACGGTGGAGCACTTTAAACAAACTGCTGAAAACCTCATCATTGTAAGATGGCTTCTTCAAAGCTTCATTTTAGTGTAACCCTGATATTCTGTACATGCATTGATTAATCATTTCTATCATGGCTCCGCAGTCCCTACTAACCCCTACTTCCTCTGCTGTTGTTTTGCCACTTTTCTGTGCTGGTGATCTGCGCCACCACCACCTGATCAGGGCACCGTGATGTCCCTTCATTGATGGATCGAAGGCCAGATGTCCACATGACCAGCATCATCTACTTCTTCCACGTGAAGCCTGAAAACCCTGAGGACTGATTGAGATCATTGATGTTAGGTAGAATGTCCAGGGGCGGCTGGCCAGGTGGTCTTTTGTCCTCCCTGGCCATCAGACCTTACTTGTATTCTATGTTAATCAGTATTGCCTAAACTTATTTTTAAATTTCTAATTTTTTATAAATCTTGTAAAACACTTTGGGCGACACCAGGGTTGGGCAACATCGGTTCTGGAGGGTCACAGTGGCTGCAGGCTTTTGTTCCAGCCCAGTTTCTTAATGAGAAGAAAGCCCTTATTGCTCAAGTGACATTTTAATTCTTCACTTTAGTGGTCTCGCTTGTTAAGGTTCCCCACCTTTAATTGCTTATTTCAATCGTAAATATCTGCATTCAGTGTTTTAATGGCTCCTTCTTAGCAATAAGGTGTAAAGGACAAAGCAGCCAGCAGTTCCCCGTCTCGCTTGTTTCCATGTCCTTCTGTGTGTGTTCATCACGCACGGTTTGATTCAATAAAACACTTAATAGAAAACTGCTGTAGGCTGGCACCCTGCCCGGGGTTTGTTCCTGCCTTGCACCCTGTGCTGGCTGGGATTGGCTCCAGCAGACCCCCGTGACCCTGTGTTAGGATGTAGCGGGTTGGACAATAACTGACTGACTGACCGAACAGAACAATGGGACAGGCTGACAAATCAAATCATTTGGATGAAATCTTTGGAACGGAAAAAGTCAACGATAAGAGAAGCTTCCATTGTGCAGACTAACAAGCCATCAAATTAAATAAGGTCTGAGACTGGCAAGGATTTGTTGGGTTGGAATAAAAACCTGCAGCCACTGCGGCCCTCCAGGAGCGACGTTGCCCACCCCTGAGCTACACCATTTGTATGAAAATGTCCTCTAGAAATAAATGTGGTGGTTGTTGTTGTTAAACTCGCATGTCCAGCGGCCCAACATCTCATCAGATCTCATTTCAGTATTCCCAGGTTTATTTTATGATTTTTTGAACCTTTACTGTAATGGGTGGTCTTTATGCTGATTATTTTCATTGTTATTTTTGTGACATCGTCACTGGTCACAGAGCTTTTGCTTCTCTCACATCACTGCAGGTACAATGAACACGTAGTCACCTAGTCATCCAACTGAACATACAAGAGAGCTCAGTTAAAGGAAGTTAGCAGTGGCGGCGCCCCCTCTTGTCCCGGGGTGGAAGCGCCTATGTCCCAGGAGCCTCGACGGTGTCCCCTAAGCGAGTTATTTATTCTCCGAGTGTATAAAGTGCAGTGTCCCCACTTTTCCGCCGTTCACACGTTCCACCTTCCTCAGAGCCGCCTGATTTCGAGTGAAGCCACAATCACGTCGATCGCAACAACGAGTGGGAATTTGCTTTTCACGTGTCACTCACGTGGCGCAGCCGCCCTACAGTTTCATCATCTGTGCAATTTCAATACCACTCACTGATCGTTAAGCACTTTAGATTTTTAAACACCAGAATGAATTCCTTTTACGTCAAATGGATATGACAGCTTCAAAGGAAAAATACTCGAGGAATTACTTAGAAAGGTGGGCTACAGCGGATCTGATTGTACCGTGGAGGTGACAGAGAAATGGCTTAATACCGGCTGGGGTGAAGCCACTCGCTACCACGTGTCCAGGGGGGGCTTGCGAAAACATTTACTGATTCAAGAGTGGACATCTCGTAAAAAAGAAACCAAAGCAGCCCACCATAGGTGGTCCGAGCAGCCAACGTGAAGGCGATAACAATAAAGACAGCAGCAGGCCTCTCGGCGCTAGAAAGTGTACGAGCGCGGAGAGGAGAACACGGGCCACGCGTACCCCAGGGGTCTCAAACAGGGCATCGAGAAACTCTTCAAGACGCCTGCGCTTTCTGCACACTTCCCTGTGCCGTGCGTTTCATTTTCATTTGGGGACGTTTGCCACTCGGTAACCCATAGTGACAAAGTGACGACGTCTCGTCTGAGAGGTTTATTCCAAATCAAAACCTGAAATCTCTGCGTGAGCGACCTTGTGCTCATTTGTCACATTCCGTTGGACGACATTTCAAACGTCAAACTTGGACTTGAGTGGAGGAGCCTGTTGCCCCTCGGCCCCCTTCACCTAGATGCTTGGTTGGACCCCCCCACATTGTCGTAAAGCTTCATTCCTGATGGAGTCTCCAAGAGGGTCTACCCTTCATCTTCACCTCTGCCACCCCCAAACCTGGCACCTGTCCCTTTGTCTTAGTCACCAGTTGGCCACTGCTCAGTGCCATGAAGTTACTTCTTCTTGGGGGTCTCATTTAACCGCCCCGGTGTTGTTTCGGCTTGCTTTGGGTCCTTATCCCCCACCTCTCTTCCTGCCGGAGCAATCCAGGCGTTTAAATCGGACCCTGATGCTTAAACCAAAGACGTTTTTCATTCACAAGACGGTGCCAGCTGACCTTTGATCCCATCACAAGGCACATCCATCACCTGCCCTGCGCCAGTGACAACCCAGCTATGGATTTCATTAGGGGAGAGCTTCACTTTGGAATGTGGGCCTTTCTCGTCTGAACTACTGCTTGTTGTAATTATGTGGAAAAACGATACTCTGAGCTTCTGGAAG
Source organism: Erpetoichthys calabaricus (assembly GCF_900747795.2). Lineage (NCBI taxonomy): Eukaryota > Metazoa > Chordata > Cladistia > Polypteriformes > Polypteridae > Erpetoichthys > Erpetoichthys calabaricus. Next base: position 141,490,082 of record NC_041406.2, read on the forward strand.
GCAGCAGGAGAAAAATGGTGTGCGCGTCACTCAAGGTCTGCGCGGAATCCCCTGACTTCAGTGCAAACAGATGGCTGGCAGCTCGACCTGTCCTGCTCCTTCCTCCTCCTTCTCCTCCTCCTCCTCAAGAGCACCCGCTTAGAGCTAAAGAAGTGAAATGATAAACGGTCACCAAAGAGTCAAAGTTTGACCAGAACAAACTCCGAAGCCTGCCCTCCACCGACCGGCCATGAGGGTCTCTGCCCCACCTTCTAACGTCCTGACATTTTAAAGTAAATCCATCCGAACTGTAGACATGCCAGGCTTTACAAAGATAACATAAAGAATTCTGCAAATAAAACTGGCAGAAAAGCGTAAAGGGACCGGCGGGCACCTGAAAAGAGGACATCTTGGGACCTTGGCCATCTTTGTGGTCCAGAATGGGTGACGGCTTCAAGAAGCGTCCCCAAGTGATTTGGTCTCTTTGGCTCTTTATTAACTGATTTGAACTCAAATTGATACCTGGGTGGGGGGTTTCTGGCTCACAGAATACCAATCTCAATTTTTTTTTTATTTCACATTCACGATGGTGGATCCAATATGGCGGACCAAAATTTTTTTCTGCATGAGAAAAGGTCAGCACCCTATTAGAGGACATTACGTATTTATTCATTTTTGATAAATCCGACCGCTGTTTTATTGAAACGGGTCTTTCATGAGGTGTTTGTCCATTCACTTAACTCAAAAAAATGTTCAAGGCGTGTTTTCGGTGCCTCTTCTCTACAGCACCCGTTTGGCACCATGGTTCACAATGCATCCGTAGGTTTGATTGTTAACATACAGACCGATGAGGGTGACACTCGGTTCACTGATGTTTCGTACCGCAACTGCCATTGCACTTGTCGTGACTCTAAATGAGGCTCAAGGACGGTGGTGGCAGACATTAACGTAGAAACTCCATGCTTTTCTCTCGGTTATCGATATATCTAATACTGATGCTCTGTGCAAGAGAAGACAGAGCCGGCTATACTGCCTTAGAAGGCTGGCGTCCTTCAACATCTGTAATAAGATGCTGCAGATGTTCTATCAGACGGTTGTGGCGAGCGCCCTCTACTACGCGGTGGTGTGCTGGGGAGGCAGCATAAAGAAGAAGGACGCCTCACGCCTGAACAAACTGGTGAGGAAGGCAGGCTCTATTGTAGGCACGGAGCTGGACAGTTTGACATCTGTGGCAGAGCGACGGGCGCTGAGCAGACTCCTGTCAATCATGGAGAATCCACTGCATCCACTGAACAGGATCATCTCCAGACAGAGGAGTAGCTTCAGCGACAGACTGCTGTCACCGTCCTGCTCCACTGACAGACTGAGGAGATCGGTCCTCCGCCACACTATGCGACTCTTCAGTTCCACCCGGGGGGGTAAACGTTAACATTATACAAAGTTATTGTCTGTCTGTATACCTGCATTGTTATCACTCATTAATATTGTTTATATCAGTATGCTGCTGCTGGAGTATGGGAATTTCCCCTTGGGGATTAATAAAGTATCTATCTATCTATCTATCTATCTATCTATCTATCTATCTATCTATCTATCTATCTATCTATCTATCTATCTATCTATCTAATCCTGCCAACTACGCTATCTATCTACCTTGCTTGCTTGGTGGGCAACCCAAAGCACTGACACATTTACACACCTGAGGGGAAAACCAAAAATACTGCACATCACAAAACCTTAGAGGAATTAATTAGCCATGTTGTAATAATACTTGTATGAACTGAGTCGATGGCACTCGTGTGTGCATGGGAAACAGCTTGGAGGCTTTGGTGACAGTAATCTTCCTCCGAGACAGGAGGTGGCGCTGTGTTCTAACACTTCACGTTTTTGTGTTATATAACATACTGCTGTATATATATATATATATATATATATATATATATAACGGCACACTAGACTTGAGTATTCCTAGTTTTCCTCCTCTTTCTCTGTAAGTTTATCATTCATTTACTCAGATGTTGATGCGCTTGCTGTTTCCTGAGCTGTTCTTCTTTTCTCCACCCTAGCGGCCCACTTCTTCTCTTCTTCTGTTGGCATCTTTTTGTGTTAAAACTGATTAAGTCCGTGTTTGTGTTGCGATTACTTTTTCCTTAATTTTCACTTAAGCTGGCATTTAAGTCTTCAATCTGCCTCAAGAATTATTTAAGATATGAAGAGGTAGGGGAAGTGACAGCGAAGGTGGTAGGGAATGAGAACGGCGCCTGTATGCATGTGCCACATGGCCACCCTGCTGCCTGGTAACGAGAGTTGATTCTACAATAAAATAAAAATAAAAAAAGGAATAACCTTGGAGGTCAATCACCACCCCAAAAGTGGACAGTAGACGTCATGAGGTACATGTGTACCAAATTTCAGGTCAGTAGTTCAAATGGTTTGCGAGCGACAGGTGATTTCAAATCCTTGACAGACAAACGGACAGCCACGGTAGCGCATTCTATATAAAGATTTTAGGATATATATATATATATATATGCGTTATATTCACATTTTCATACTTCCCTTTCCACAGAAATGATGATTGACATCATTCCATGTGACGTCACTACTTCTGGGGTCCATACACCTGGCCCCGCCTCCTTCTCCCAGAATGCCACACAGACTACTTGAGACTTGTTTCTCATGTTTTACACACATTTATTTTTGGTTTTTGACTGTGATTATTTGGGGTTGGCCACAAGGTGCCCCCAAATCTTGGATCTTGTCCTGCTTTTCCTTTTATATTCAGAAGAACAAAATGAGACACAACACGAATTTGCAATTTAAATATCACGGAGTTCATTTGAATACGTTGCTGTTTCGTTTCCACAAATGTGGGTATCAGAATTCTGGGCAGTGCCAGGTAGTTTGAGCCAGCAGCGAAATCACACAAAATATTTTATCATAACTGTGAAAATGACCACCTGTGCTAACTGAACACAACAGAACGTTACTAAGACTTGCTCTCACAAGGAGACCATCCGCCCAAGTCCACTTTAATGTTATATATTATTTAATGTATTCTATTCTCGTGATGCTGGCCGCTAGCCCCCCGACCAGTACAAACGCTGGATTGTCCCTCCATTTAAATCTGTCCTTGTCCATGTCCTTTAGTGCATGGGGCCATTGAATATCTTCTCCTTTTGCTTCTGTTCCTCCTTCTTCTTCTCTTTATCCTCCTCCTTCTTCTTCTTCTTCTCCCCATTTTGCTTCTGTTCCTCCTTCTCCTCCTCCTTCTCCTTCTTCTTCTCCTCCTCCTTCTTCTGCTTCTCCTTCTTCTTCTCCTCCTCCTCCTCCTTCTTCTGCTTCTGTTCCTCCTTCTCCCCCTTCTTCTTCTTCTGCTTCTGTTCCTCCTTCTTCTCCTTCTTCTTCTCCTTTTCCTCCTCCTCCTTCTTCTTCTTCTCCCCCCCTTTTGCTTCTGTTCCTCCTTCTCCTCCTCCTTCTCCTTCTGTTCTTCCTTCTTCTGCTTCTGTTCCTCCTTCTTCTTCTTCTTCTCCCCCTTTTGCTTCTGTTCCTCCTTCTCCTCCTCCTTCTCCTTCTGTTCTTCCTTCTTCTGCTTCTGTTCCTCCTTCTTCTTCTTCTTCTCCCCCTTTTGCTTCTGTTCCTCCTTCTCCTCCTCCTTCTGCTTCTGTTCCTCCTTCTTCTGCTTCTGTTCCTCCTTCTTCTGCTTCTTCTCCTTGAATGGAGTGAGGTGGCTCCTTTTAAGGCAGACCCTGGGAGTGTTCCAGGTGGCTCATTAATCAGGCCTAGAATCTCCCCCAGGTGTGGTGAAAGCTCCCTGTAGGGCTGTGCAGCTCCCCCTGGCAGCCCCCACACGGAACCCAACAGGGCTGCACCATACTCCAACTCCCAGTGTGCCCTGCAGGAGTCTGTGGTGCCACAGCCTCCCAGGAAAGGCTTCCCTCTAGCGCCCCTATGGGTGGGGTAGTGCCCTACCGATGCTCTCTCTCCCCTGGTCCTTCCATCCAGCTGGCGTCTCAGCCGGGTAATGGCTGTGGCTGCCCGTCAAAGTGTGCTTTTTAGGCCTGTGCACATAAAACCTCAGAAACAGTTCATAATTATTTGAATACTTAAATTTGTATACAATTAACCAGCAAACACAAGCAACACGTGTTCATTGGCCTCTCACACTCCAAAGCTTGCGCTCTGCTTGGCATCACAGCAAGTTTTGTAGGACGAGCGGCCAATGACTTTGATAGGGTCACACTCTGTGCTGTCCATCCTGTCCTCCAGCCTTCTTGTCCCAGCCCCTCACACCTGCTCCTTTTCCTCAGTCCTGTCCTCCAAGGGGATTACCAGTTCCAGTGTGAAACCTCTGACGAGAGGACCCCTTTGCACTGTTGCCAGCCTGGTGTCTGGGAACTTGAGCTGCCAGTCTGAAGCTGCCATAAGAAGACCACCTGACATTCTCTGCAGTGGCTGTGGACGTTCTCCTGTACTGACAAAGGCGACTAGTAACTTGTCCGGGTGGCAGCTGTTGGTGGGCTTGATAGTTGTTTAGATGGATTCTGCTGCCACCTCTGATACTTTGTCATGGCGCCCGTCTGTCAGGGCTTTTGGGTAGCTGTTGCTCCAAGGCTCCTTTTCAGAGAAGTTCAAGTAACTTATTAATAGTTTTACTCTTGGGGCAGATCAGAAGACCCTCTCAATCTCCTGTGTCCACTCTGGAGTCCAATGTTTCTGGTCTCTCTTTCAGGCCCTGAGCCAATGAGAGCAGAAGAGGCCATGAGGCTCCCTGAAATTCGATTTAAATAAAATGTATCATCATCATCATCATCATCATTACTATTAACTCACCAATCCATTTTTTGGAGTCTCCTTTGTTCCCTCTGAAGGTACACCACAAAGAGCAGGAAGAACGGTGAACTCTGAAAACATCTCACGGGAAAATGTATTGCAATGGCAAATAAGAATCTGAGAAGCTTTTCCACAGTTGACCTCACAAACATCATCACAAAGGGATTTTTCCTTGTTTTTTCTCCAGAATGTGTATTTGTCAAGTCACGTTTTGGGGAGACTTTGGGTTTTGGTCCTTAACCAGAAGAGGTAGGACCAGACGACCAGGGTGCAATCTGCTGTCTTGTTTGTTGGCTCATGAGAAAGATCAAAGCGTGACGGAGACAGAAGTGACGACCACAGAGCGACTAAATTTAGAAAAGGACGCAGCTGAGCGCCTCAAAGATTTTAAACAAACAACAATTAAAACAGACCACTGAAATCTTACTTCGGCTCCAGTTCTCTCTGTTTTTTTTTTTTTGGACAGTTCTTTGTGCACATTATTATTTAGCATCTCAAAAGCTCAGATAATTAGAAACTGAATTTGCCGGAGTATTTCAGAAAACTGGGAGCTGTTGGTCCAAGTGTTCAACAAATGGCAACGTAAGGCTGCTGTCCCGGACTCTTCGAAAAAATAGAAATCGTGAGTGGTCTCCTGTCGACTTTCTCGTATACTCAGATATGAGGTAAATCACAAGAGAATGATTATATTTTTAAATTATGTACATTAAAGAACCATCAACAACAAATCAAATCAAATGAATAATATATTGAACAATTAATATAAAAGTAAAGTTGAATAAATCGGACTCTGCAGCTGCATGGATAAAAGGTAAAGTGGAAATAACCCAAAAGTTGATAGAAATCTGCGTTTTGTACCAAATACTTGTATGAAAAATTTGGTTGACCAAAGTGAAAGCGTTCTCAAGTTATCGTGTTTACATACACACACACACACACAGAGACACACAGACATAATTACAAAAATGGTATTTTCAGACTCAGGGACTTCTAAAACATCGAGATTCAAATGAAAGTTTTGGACGATTGTAATACTTTCCTATACTTTGTTTACGAGAAAGTCAGGGAAGTCTAAAACATTGAGATTCATCAAAATCTCAACATCGAATTTTTGGAGGATTCCAATACTTTCCCTACGAGAGAATAAATCGGACTGAGGGAGGTCTTAAACATCGAGATTCATCAAAATCTCAAAATGGAAGTTTTAGACGATTACAATACTTTCCCTGTACTTCATATATGAGAAAGTCAGGGAGGTCTAAAACTTCGAGATGCATCCAAATCTCGAGATTGAATTCTTGGATGATTACAGTACTTTCCCTATACTTCGTATACGAGAAAGTCAGGGAGGTCTAAAACATTGAGATTCATTAAAATCTCAACATCGAATTTTTGGAGGATTCCAGTACTTTCCCTACGAGAGAGTAAATCGGACTGAGGGAGGTCTAAAACATCGAGATTCATCAAAATCTCAAAATGGAAGTTTTGGATGATTACAATATTTTCCCTGTACTTCATATACAAGAAAGTGATGGAGGTTTAAAACATCGAGATTCATCAAAATCTCAAAATGAAAGTTTTGGATGATTACAATATTTTCCCTGTACTTCATATACAAGAAAGTGATGGAGGTTTAAAACATCGAGATTCATCAAAATCTCAAAATGGAAGTTTTGGATGATTACAATATTTTCCCTGTACTTCATATACAAGAAAGTGATGGAGGTTTAAAACATCGAGATTCATCAAAATCTCAAAATGGAAGTTTTGGATGATTACAATATTTTCCCTGTACTTCATATACAAGAAAGTGATGGAGGTTTAAAACATCGAGATTCATCAAAATCTCAAAATGGAAGTTTTAGACGATTACAATACTTTCCCTATACTTTGTATACAAGAAAGTCATGGAGGTCTAAAACGTCGAGGTGCATCCAAATCTCAACATCGAATTTTTGGACGATTACAGTACTTTCCCTGCACTTCGTATACGAGAAAGTCAGGGAGGTCTAAAACATCGAGATTCATCAAAATCTCGACACCGAATTTTTGGAGGATTCCAATACTTTCCCTACAAGAGAGTAAATCGGACTGAGGGAGGTCTTAAACATCGAGATTCATCAAAATCTCAAAGTGGAAGTTTTAGACGATTACAATACTTTGTATACAAGAAAGTCATGGAGGTCTAAAATTTAGAGATGCATCCAAATCTCGACATTGAATTCTTGGACGATTCCAATACTTCGTATACGAGAAAATAAAATAAAGAGCAAATCCAAAGCAGGTGTTCACTGCTGGGACCGAAGGGGGTGTTCACACCACAGCTCCATTCCAATGTTTTTACTCGTGTGCCACTCTGCCAGTCCTCTAAGCGAACAGCTGAAACCACATGAAGTCAGAACTTTTCGGACCACTTCTGTATGGGCTGCAAAATCAATTAAAGACCCCTGTGACTTCAACGTGAGCTGGGTTTGTGCACTTGATTGGGAGTTGCCTGGAATTGTAGACGACTTACACCGGATTTAGGACATATTCAGACCCTCACACTTTATTGTGCTGGAGATCGCATTTTAAATGGAGAAATCTGCCACTTTTGCCTGTTGACCTTCACTCCATAACCCATCATGACACAGTGAACATATCTAAATCATTCCGAAAAGTCATCAGACCCTTTGCTGTGCCACTCCAAATTGTGCTCGGGTCCATCCTGTCTGCTCTCATTCTTCTTGAGATGTTTCTAGATCAGACATTGTTTAGGAAATCCCGAATCTCACTCGTTCCTAGAAGTCTTCAGGACCCCCTTAATTTGGCAACTTGTGTGGCAGCAATTCCATTAGAAGAAGAGGGGGACTGAAAAAGAAAGGGAAGTTAATTGAGGAAGGCTGATGAGGAAACGGAGAAGACAGAATTGGCTGAGGAGATATCAGGTGTTGAAGATGATGGGGAGCCTTCATGAAGGATTGGAGTGTGAGGGGCAGACTGGATCGCTGAATAGTAGAGTGCTGGAGTGATCACGCGCTCATAGGGGTTCCGAGGGCACCGACAAAAGTGGGGGGAAGACGGAGTCAGTCTCGATGCGTCTCAGCGAATGGCAATATAAGGCGGTCAGGACGGGGAGTCGGAGAGGACCACCTGGGCACGAGTGAGTGGGACGAGATGGTAGTGACCGAGAGAGGCCGATTCTGATGGATTTTATTACTTGTATTTACTGGATTTTTAGCTCCAACCCTAACCTTTCCCAGACTTTTGGGTTTTATTTGAGATTATTTGTCATGGATTATTTATTTATTTATAAGAAGTTTGCAGTGTGCCGCACTTTTGGAATACGCTTCTTTGTTTTAATGCACCGACTCTTGACTGTTGAACATATCTAAATCATTTTGAGAAGTCATCAGACACTTTGCTGTGTCACTCCAAATTGTGCTTGGGTCCATCCCGTCTGCTCTCATTCTTCTTGAGATGTTTCTAGAGCAGACATCGTTTAGGAAATCCTGAATAAACTCGCCCATCTCGGTTCATGGCTATGGACGGCCCCGGGTTCAAGGGTTCAGGCAGCTGCAGCCGACTTCACATCCTTGAAATCAATGAAATGTCTAAAGAGCAAGCCGATCATCTCAGGTGGATTCAGGCCTGAATAACCGCAGCGGACTTAAGTCTGTGCCACGTCGGTGAATCGGCAAACAGGCGCGACATATACAGGTAGATTAAAGGGTGCAGGCCGGGTGGTCCCCCAAGTACATGTGCTTGTGCTTTCGCACCGAAAGAGTTAAAATGATCAGACCCCACAAAAAAGAAAAAACCATAAAAACTAAGAAAATCGAAGCGCTGGTGGCCACTTGTGCCGTTTCCAGGGTAACCTCCCGTCCTTCTAGCCGCTCCTTCCGTCTTGTTGCTCTTAATTGATCTTCCTCTGTCATCTCATTTCTGTGTTTTATTGTTGGAAGAAGCAGAATGCCTGCCTAATTGGAGGTGTAAGATGGAGAAGCCTTCGCACGATGACTGTGAGCAACCGAAGAAAAGAGAGCCGGAGCTGCGGGACAGCAAAAACGAAACGAGCACAACGGCCTCCCTCTCGCCTGGGACGGCTTCGAATTCCCACCTAATGGCATGGAAACACAGCTTTGAATTGGCTACTTGCTGGGCTGAGCATAGAAAAGGGGGATTTGCCCCCTCAAAGCAAATCATACCCCCCCCCAAAAAAACACAAGAGTCCACCTTTCAGCGGGGATTGGGGGGCTTGAAAAGTCCCAACACTTAGCAGCACAAGTGAGAGCCGCGTGCCTCGGGACTTGGATGGCTAATTATAGTTTGAGAACCGCTGTGGTCTGCGATGAGGATGAGGATGATGAGGAGGAGGAGGATGAGATTTTGCATTCCGACTAACAAGCTGCCTGTGACTTTGAAAAATGGACAATTGATTTTTCTGTTTTTTTTATTATTTTGTTCAGCTTCCACAGTCTGAGCTGAAGCAATGCGGGAGTTTTCATTTATGACAGCCTTTACGATTTTTATGGACTGCGTGTCGAAATAACCGAGAAATATAAAAAGCATTATTATGGGGTCTCATGTTTGAGTTACAGCTGTGGACGTTTACAAAACTTTTTTTTTTTTTTCTCTTATAAGATGGCCGCTTTGGTGGGGGGGGCTGTTGGGGACCCCATTTTTGTTTGGCCATTTATGCAGTTTCCTGACATCCATGTGGATTTTTCAAATTCCTACCAGTTTTGAGGACAATAAGCCGCCCCACCCAACAAAGTCTCTGAAATGAGAGGAACTGGGATGGGGAAAAGAAGGGTTAGGAGCCACCTGGGGTGACCCCACTGAATGTCCGCGTCCAAAACATTTTAGAAAAACGATGTCTGCTCAACCTCAAGACGTCTTTTGCTTTCATGTGTTTCTCGTTTTTCTCGTTTGCATATAAATATCTCTCTTTATAAACCTCACTGCCTCCAAGACGTTGAGGCTCTAGACGGGACCCCCATGATTCTGTTATTCTGTGTGTCTGTCACTGAATCCGCTCAGCGCCGTTCATAACAGAGATTAGAAATCTGTGTCTGAGATGCCGGAATCTCGGGCTGACATTGTCAGCTGTAGTAGCCCTAAAGTGAAGGCGATTATTCATTAACACGGCCATTTTGTTTCTTTACATCCGTTCTGTATTGTTTAATGTATTCCCCATTGCTTATGTTTGAATCTTGATGGTCATGTTTGTAAAACCTTTTACGTGAGGTGGATACACCAGGGGTGGATACAGTCAGAACTCCAGATGAGGCCTCACCAGTGAGTTATAAAGCTGGAGCAGAACCTCCTGTGACTTGTACTCCACGTCAAGGCGCTATATAACCTGACATTCTGTTAGCATTCTTAATGGCTTCTGAACACTGTCGGGAAGTCGATAGCTTAGAGTCCACAACAATTCCTAAATCCTCTCATAAGGTGGACTCTCGATTTTCCGAACACTAATTGTGTATTCAAGCCTCACATTTTTATTTCCAATGTTTAATTCTTTACCTTTACTGACATTAAATTTCATCATCACAATTCTACCCAAGCCTGTGTGCTTTCCAGGTCCTGTAATGATTTAATGGATTCCAAATTATTTGCTAATCCACCTATCATAACAAAGATTAGAAATCTGTGTCTGAGAACCCGAAATCTCGGGCTGATGTTGTCTGGGCTCTGGCTGGGCCACTCAAGGACATTCACAGAGTTGTCCTGAAGCCACTCCTTTGATATCTTGGCTGTGTGCTTAGGGTCGTTGTCCTGCTGAAAGGTGAACCGTTGCCCCAGTCTGAGGTCAAGAGCGCTATGGAGCAGGTTTTCATCCAGAATGTCTCTGTACATTGCTGCAGTCATCTTTCCCTTTATCCTGACTAGTCTCCCAGTCCCCACAGCATGATGCTGCCACCACCATGCTTCACTGTAGGGATGGTATTGGCCTGGTGATGAGCGGTGCCTGGTTTCCTCCAAACGTGACACCTGGCATTCACACCAAAGAGTTCAATCTTTGTCTCATCAGACCAGAGAATTTTCTTTCTCATGGTCTGAGAGTCCTTCAGGTGCCTTTTGGCAAACTCCAGGTGGGCTGCCATGTGCCTTTTACTAAGGAGTGGCTTCCGTCTGGCCATTCTACCATACAGGCCTAATTGGTGGATTGCTGCAGAGATGGTTGTCCTTCTGGAAGGTTCTCCTCTCTCCACAGAGGACCTCTGGAGCTCTGACAGAGTGACAATCGGGTTCTTGGTCACCTCCCTGACTAAGGCCCTTCTCCCCCGGTCGCTCAGTTTAGATGGCCGGCCAGCTCTAGGAAGAGTCCTGGTGGTTTTCGAACTTCTTCCACTTACGGATGATGGAGGTCACTGTGCTCATTGGGACCTTCAAAGCAGCAGAAATTCTTCTGTAACTTTCCCCAGATTTGTGCCTCGAGACAATCCTGTCTCGGAGGTCTACAGACAATTCCTTTGACTTCATGGTTGGTTTCTGCTCTGACATGAACTGTCAACTGTGGGACCTTCTATAGACAGGTGTGTGCCTTTCCAAATCATGTCCAGTCAACTGAATTTACCACAGGTGGACTCCAATGAAGCTGCAGAAACATCTCAAGGATGATCAGGGGAAACAGGATGGACCTGAGCTCAATTTTGAGCTTCATGACAAAGGCTGTGAATACTTATGTACATGTGCTTTCTCAATTTTTTTATTTTTAATAAATTTGCAAAAATCTCAAGTAAACTTTTTTCACGTTGTCATTATGGGGTGTTGTGTGCAGAATTCTGAGGAAAAAAATGAATTTAATCCATTTTAGAATAAGGCTGTAACATAACAAAATGTGGAGAAGGTGATGAAGTGCTGGGAATACTTTCTGGATGCACTGTATGTGTGACCATCCACACTTGGGGTAACGTGCCGATTTGTATGACTACATTGTGCCTTAACTTCACGTGGAGCCGTGGTGTGATGTATGAATCTGCGTATTATGTCGCCCATTGATAAGGTGCTCATAGTTTAGTGTAAAACTTGAGAAATGGTTGGTTGTGGCACACCCAAACCATCACTTTACATGTAACGTTGCCAATGCTATCTTTTTGACGGACAGTTCTCTGATCGCGTGTTCCGAATTTTATTCAATCTCGGTCAGATCGGTGTCTTTTTACGAGCTGATTGTTGTCCAACGTTTCCAAAACATTCGGCCTTTCCCAGGATGTGCGTGCCGCTCTCTGCCTGAACGCTATCGCCTGGCAGCGCTTAGGAGCCCACAAGTCCTCTGAAGCCCTGGTGAAGTTAGAAGCAGATTTCTAAATTGAGAAAACCGATAAAATGCTTTTAGCCCTCCTCCTAATTTGCGTCACTCTGAGATTTTCAAGCCCGTTTTCCGATTCTGTGACTCTGGATCAACGTGGACACAGCTCCTGAGATGCTCATATACGAGGGGGTACTCAAATAGAACCAGAATCTGTACCTTTAGTTGCGAATTTCTCCGTGAGGTGTGGCACGCTTACAGTATTCTGTGCCAGTCTGCCGAGTGGCGTTCCTGTGTATTGTTTGTTGGTTGTTCTTGGTGCTTACTAAACGTGTTCTGCGATTTTTGTGATGGGTGATCGTAAAGAAAGGCGAATCTGTGTTTAATTTTGTTTTCTCTTAGTGAGGCTTGAAACTGAGAGGGAGCTTTAAGTCAAACTCAGGTCTACGAGTGGTTTTCACGTTTCAAACGAGGGGAAATGTCACTTGAAGACCAACCGAGATCTGGCCCACCTTCCACAATTGGGAACGACGAAAAAGTTGGCAATGCAATTAACGAAGATCGTCGTCGGACTATTGGAAAAGATTTCTGAATTGACTCACGTGTCTCGGAGTTCTTGCCGCCTTCCCCTACTCGCCTGATCTTCGCTCCGTGCAACTTTAACTTATGAAAAAAGAACTCGAAGAAAAGCGTTTTTGTTCCCGTAGAGGAAGTCAAAGAACAATCGCTGCAACGTTCCTCTTCAGCATTCCCAAAAATGTTTCCACCAGTGGGAAAAACCGTTGGGACGAGTGCACTCATTCACATGGAGAGGACTTGAAGGAGACTAAAGTTTCAGTAAGTAGCAATTTTATTTTTCAATTCCGTTTATTTTTGGGTACCCCCCTCGTTAAATCATATTTTATGGGCTGTGCTTACCTTTACACGTAAGTGTATGTAGTTAAAGAAGTTTCCGTATCTATCGCTCAGGTACGCGGTGTACCTTTATGATATGCCAGTCGAGGCGAGGCCCGTGGTAATCCTGCAGCACCCAATTACACCGGAGACACGGAGCCGTACAGGTCCAGACAATAAGCGTTGCCATAGAAATGACAGTCAATCACTCGGAGTGGACGATGCCCATACCACGGGGTGTTTTCTCGCCCACCTGTGATCAAACATCATGCTGCCCACATTTCATAAAAACTGTCACGCGTTTGTGCGCCGAAGGGCTGGAGTGATTGTAATTCTCCACCAGGACATGAGGTGGCACTGCACAGTAACGATCTCTCTTCTCCTCCCTCTGCACGTCCACCTGGATCTGCCTCTTCCTCCCAGAATGCCATCTCACTCAGTCGGCCTGATCCAGAAATCAGAACGACTCGTTTTGCGTCCACTTCAACGTTTATGATTATACGGGGTCAGCCACCGGGTGCCCCAGAACGTTCTCTTTGCCCCGTTTTCTCTTTGGCAACACCCAAGTACGCTTTCCCAACTCTCTTCTCTGTCGACACCCGCGCCCCCTCTCATTACACCTACATAAAGGCCCCCCCCCTCCGATCCTCCCAGAATACGTTTTAAGCCGTGTTTAGACTCGGCGCTCCAACTTTTAAAGCCTTTCATCCGCGCAGATTGCCTCCAGGACAATGTAACTGCTTCTACTCAGGAGTGCCAGCCAGATCACAATAATTCAAAGTTAAACACCAAAGTGGATTGTTAGATTTTTCTTCTTATTTTTTTTTTCCTCCCCGTCCATCTGTAAATGTTATTGAAGACTCGGTGGCAATCTCCATGTTTACGAGGAAATTCAATTTGGCATATTATCGTGTACTTTGGATGTGTTCCTGCATCTTCCGAAAGCCATTGTTGTTCCGCGTTCATCTGGTCAACCGATCTCAGTGCCGCAGCCCAAGCTTAAGTGATTAGATTTTTAATCTTCTGCCGTAGGCAGGCGACAAAGACAATAAGTACAAAGCAACTGCACAAAAGAGCAGCTCGATTCATACACACCTTGGCAAGCAAAGGCACGCCGAGGGAATCCCCCTCCCCAGGCCGGCGTGGCACAGGAATAGGACCACTGTGTGTATCTCCAGAAGAGCAAGCAAAGGGGAGCACAAGAGCCGCTCTTACACGGACGCCGACGAGGAGATACGCGCTGACCACAGTCGACTCTTCTGGGCTCGGTGAATCCCACTGTCACTCTGCAAACCCACCCCCTAAAAAAGAAGAAGGCATTTCAGAATGCAAAAGGGGGCTGAGAGCTCGGCCTCGTTCTGCAAGAAACGAGAACTGAAGCTAAAGAAGATTCCGGGTTTTAAATCAAAGAGGGGGGTGGCACATTGTTTAGCAGTCCTGCTTCGATTCCATTCTACAAAGGTAAAAATACGGGGAACGCACAACATCAAGAAAAATCGGATTTATAACAACGGACACACGGCAGGGCCCAGGCCACCATCCTTTACTAATGTCAAGTCAGCTTAAAACTGACTCCACACACTCTGAGCTGCTCCCGTCACCTCCCACCATTAACCATGTATGGCCCAAAAGACACACCTTCTTTGAATATTCATGACCTAATCACCATATAAATTTGGCTGTGTTCCTGAGTGATGACTTTACATTCAAACCAGGGGAGGACACCAAGGATGAAACTTCAGTGAATGTGAACTCGAGCTGTTACTGACCTGAATGTGTGTGTGTGTGTGTGTGTGTGTGTGTGTGTGGTCTGAACTGGTCACACCTACCTGAAGCTAAGCCTTTTCAGGCCTGGCCAGTACTTGGATGGGACACCAAGCAGAACAAAAGCTTATGTTGCTGCTGGAAGAGATGTTGGGGAGGTCAGCAGGGGGCGCTCACCCTGTGGTCTGAATGTTTAGTGACAGGGGGACACCATGCTATAAAAAGAGACCCTGACTCTCTCTGGGCATCCTTCTTAAAGAGTAAGGTGTAGCCCAATGCCCTGGCTAAACTGGTTATTCTGGCCCCCTAATCAATAATGGGCTCTCTCTCTCACCCCTTCACCACCTAACAGCCAATGTGTGGTGAGCATACTGGCACAAAAATGGCTGCCATTGTGTCACTCAGGTGGATGCTACACATTAACGGTGGTTGAAGTGGTCACACACGTGGGAGCAGGAGACCACTAAAGGGCCTGAGTAATGGGAATTCCACGCCAGACCAGGGGGTGGCGAGGTGCACTAACCGTCTTTCTCAATCCCTTGCGGACCATTCTCGGGAAATCCTGCACGACTCCGGCACCTCCGATGACGTCACATCCGGTCTCAAAGACATCACTTCCGGGTCCGGCGCTCTTGATGACGTCACATCTGGTCTCAAAGACATCACTTCCGGGTCCGGCACTCTTGATGACGTCACATCTGGTCTCAAAGACATCACTTCCGGGTCCGGCGCTCTTGATGGCGTCACATCTGGTCCCAAAGACATCACTTCCGGGTCCGCCGCTATCGATGACGTCACGTCCGGTCCCAACAACACCACTTCTGGCTCCGGCCCCCGATGACATCACTTCCTACACTGGCCTTTAAAGCTGCCATCTTGCTTCCACATCATCAGTTCTGTCTTGTGAACATCTCGTAATTATTTCATATCATTTTTGCAGCCAAGGCACATTACACAGGTGGCTGCCCCAAACCTTCACGATGTCTTCGTGTCATTTTTGTGACAAAAGAATTATTATTATTTGCTGGCATTGTATCATTTGCAAGTTTGAATGTCATTGTATTGAGTACATGTGACAATAAACTCGCACTTGACGTGTATTTTAATTACAGTAAAGCGCAATGCAGAATTGGGACAGTTTGTCCGTGCTGCCTAAGTGTCATACGGCGCTCTGTCATGGATGTCATTACGTTTGGTGACAATGTAGCACCAGTTCAGTCCCCAAGCCTGCCACTGTGGTCAAGCCAATTGTTCCGAACATTAGTAGACTCTAAGTCAGTCCCTGGAGAGATATTCACTGTTAAATTCCCTCTTCTCGATATAGCGCCTTGTATCTCATCTACAGTAGGGTGGCATGGTGGCACAAAGGGTAACTCTGCTCCGTTACAGTGCCTGAGTTTGACAAATGGTCTGTGGCGTCTGGCAAGTTTTAAATAAGTAATAGTGTGTGTGTGTGTGTGTGTGTGTTTCGCACCGTGGTTAAGTGGGGTACTTGGCTGATTGCGCCACCCGCAGGTGCAGAGGCGGGCAGTGTGTCACACCTGAAGCCAATTACACAGCTAGCTAAAAGGAGCCTGCATGGGATAAGAAGGAGAGCAGAATGAACGGGAATGGAAAAAAGGAAAAGAAAGATGAGGGAACAAGGAAGTGAGAGCATGAAAGACGGAAAGTGAGAGCGGTGGCAGGTGGTCCGGAGTGAGTCTGGGGGCCGCAGCAGCCTGAGGATGATGACGGGCCGCTCCTGATATGTGATAGGGGACTGGTGGCACGGGACATATGCGGCTCAGCGGGGTGCCCCAGGGATACTGAAAGGCCTGGCAATGGGGGACCCAGGCCAGAAGTTGAAGGGTGACTGTCCCAGTCCCCTCGGTAAGCCGAAGAAATGGGGGCGATTAGAAGGTAGCACTGGGACTCGCGAGTCTTTAAAGGAAGTGTCTCTGTGATTTTTAACCTTCTTTTTGTGGATATTTCGTCTGATTGGATGAACTTTTGGAGCACTGATTATTTTTTGATTTTGTGATTAAAGCCCTAATTAACGCTAATTAAACTAATTAAAGCCCTAATCACCTTTGGCACCTACCCCTTGCTGCCTGTGTATGTCCTCATTTGCCCGGCTCATCCCGCTTATGGCTATCAACAGTGGCGGGTTCAAGAGGCTCCCAAATGGCAGCGGGAGGATTGGAGCGGCGCGGCGCCATCACACTGAGCCCTGATCCGCTTACCTGCTGCAGGGTCTCCTCTGTGGCACTCACAGGTTCTCTCCATGTGGACCTGCTGCTTGGTGACTTGATGTTGCCTGCCCAAGAGCTTCACCAAGCTGAGTTTGATGCCCAGTCTGGTGGGTTTGCAGTCATGAGCTTGGTAGGTCAGTTGGCGACTCTTATTTGGCCTGGACTAAGTCATAGTGAGTGTGTGCCAGGTGGTGAACTGGCATCACTTCCAGAGATGGTTCCAATCTTGGCCCTTGAAGCTGTGGAAGTAGATAGATAGATAGATACTTTATTAATCCTAATGGGAAATTCACAATAGATAGAGATGGGAGGGTGGCTGGATGGACAGATGGATGGGCTTTACAGATGGCCAAAGGTAAAATGCCCCAAACGCCCCGAGCAGACACTCTCACAACGCCAAGGGAGCGTTCACTTCACCCACTAAAGTCAAAGTCACATAAAGAAAGGCAGGTTAAGGGATTTCACCTCTGTCATCGGCCAGCCTACCAGGCGGTGGGGTTGGGAGATTTATGGGATGTCCCATTAATCTGGGCTGCTGACAGATCCAGATGAATCCGCTCAAAGTGGGAGAGCAGCCAATTCCCCAAGCGGAAGGAGGCTTCCATCTGGAGGCCAGTATGAGACACAGAGCCCACTCGGTCTCCACGCTTTTGGTAAGAGGGGGCTGCGGATGAGGAGTCACATCTCAGGTTGAAGGATAAAAGAGCGAGAAGCAATTGAGACATCAAAAGGAGAAAAGTGAGACGTGAAGTCCAAAGTCGTAAAATGGGGGGGGGGGGGGTTCGGGCATTTGAAAAAAAAATGGGGTGGAGGTCTGTTGGATAGAAGAAGAAGAATACGGCAGAGACAACCTGTGCATCTCAATGTGGAAATAACCATCAATAATAATGAACAAACATCTCCAGAGGAGATGACCGCGTCTGAATGTGATAGTCACGACGCGAGCATACACAGCACAGCCAGGCTGGGAAAGTCCAGAACTAAGACACGGGGTCCGGGGGTCTCATCTGTCTGTTGAGTGATCTTCTGGTTAAGGTGTTGAGCTCAAACCCCCTGAGGCTGCTGGTCCAAATCCCACCGCTGACTCCCTGTAACCCATTTGTAATAAATGTGTGGAAATAACTGCACTCCATCTCCACACTGGCATAAAGGTGTTCACTATTCACTAAGGCGCTATATTTACACAGAACCCCCCTCCCCCCAAAAAAAAAAAACGATTCATGAAGCGCACATGAAGTTTGAACACAAGAGTTAAAAGAACAGGAAAGGAAACACCTCAGAGGTAGTAGCCCTTTAATGGGGAGTCGATACGAGACCTGAGCACACCAAAGGAACGTGGAAAGGAGAAGAGACTCAGGGAGTATGCCAGGGTGAGATAAAGGAGGCATCAAGCCAAGTGAAAGACTCCCAGGGGGCAATGCCAGTCAATCAGAGCCTTCAGCGCCATTCAGCCGGAGACGGGTATTAAAAATGGGGATCTCTTCACACAGACAAGAGGAACAAAGCAGTGACACGAGCAACCACAGTGAAGAGAGAGGGGCAAAAAATATACACTGCCAGATATTTAAAGTGGGGGCACAGTGGGTAGAACAGCCATCTTAAATAATCTGGCACCTTGGTGCCAATCTCAGACACATAAGCTATTTGAGTAAGAAGAGAGTTAGTAACTATAATAGTGGAGAAAAATGAAATAATCATACACATAAACATTCATAATTACATATCTGGAGTTTTAAATGATGGGTGATATGATGGTGCAGTAGTTAAGGCTGCTGTTTCAAAGCTCCAGTGACCTGGGTTCAAATCTCAAATCATTCATTGCAGGTGTATAAGCAAACAGAAGAAGATGAATTAGTAGCCATCACCATGGAGAAAATGGGCACAAAATACACAGCTGGGTACTGGCAGTGGCAGCAGGGTGGCACAGGGATTAGAACTGCTGTGTAAAATCATTCAGGACCCAGGTTCAAATCCCAGCCAGTTTAATATGTTGAGCAAGCAGAGAAGACAGAATTAGCAATTAAAACAGTACAGAAAATGGAACTAAAATATATGGGCTAGGATGATGGCGCAGTAGTTAGTGCTTCTGATTTGATAATAAATACAAATGTGAAGAATCATGTAGCACTTTTTTATTTGTTGAGTTTTACTAGTGTTCATATCTATCTATCTATCTATCTATCTATCTATCTATCTATCTATCTATCTATCTATCTATCTATCTATCTATCTAATCCTGCCAACTACGCTAAAATATCTATCTATCTATCTATCTATCTATCTATCTATCTATCTATCTATCTATCTATCTATCTATCTATCTATCTATCTATCTATCTAATCCTGCCAACTACGCTAAAATATCTATCTATCTATCTATCTATCTATCTATCTATCTATCTATCTATCTATCTAATCCTGCCAACTATGCTAAAATATCTATCTATCTATTATATAGTGCCTTTCATATCTATCTATCTATCTATCTATTATACAGTGCCTTTCAGATCTATCTATCTAATCCTGTCAACTACGATAAAATATCTATCTATCTATCTATCTATTATATAGTGCCTTTCATATCTATCTATCTATCTATCTATCTATCTATCTATCTATCTATCTATCTATTATATAGTGCCTTTCATATCTATCTATCTATCTATCTATCTATCTATCTATCTATCTATCTATCTATCTATCTATCTATCTATCTATCTATCTCCTGGCATTCGTGTGGATGTTACTTTGAGACAAACCACCTCCCTAATGATTCATGCAGACCATGTATGCCGCTTCATGACTACGGTATTCCCTGATGGCAGTGGCCTGTTTTTTGCAGGATAATGTGTCTCTGCCACAATGCAAAAATCGTTTAGGAATAGTTTGAGGAACACGACAAAGAGTTGAAGGTGTTGATTTGGCCTCCAACTTCCTGAGATTTCAGTCCAATTGAGCACCTGTGGAATAAGTTGGAAAAACCAGTCCGATCCATGGAGGCCCCACCTCGCCACTTTCGGGACTTAAAGGATCTGCTGCTGACGACGTCTTGGTGCAGATGGCCCCGGACATCTTCAGAGGTCTTATGGGTCAGCACGAGGGGGACCTAGGCAATATTAAGCAGATGGTTTTAATCATATGGCTGATTGGTTTATATATAAATGGACTGCAATTCCTAGCATCCCTGGGAGTACTGTGCCATTGGGCAGCTTTGGCTGTTGCCGAAGGGGATGCTGGGAGAAACAAGATGAGAAGCTGGCAGAACTTTGATCATCTTGTGCCTTTTCGTTTCACCGTTTGCACCTCACAATTGGAAAACCGCACCGTGTTTGGAGTTTGTCGTGCGTGTTCACCGTTTATCGTCATGTGCCCAGGGTCTCTCTTGATGGGTCTCTTTTGTTCGTTATTATCACAGCCTGGGTTATTTGGGTGAATATCTGCGTGTGTCTGTTTTTTGGTTGTTTTTTCATATCCATTATTTATTCAATATATTCTTTATCATTGATTTATTTATTTTTTTGTGTAGTTCAGTTTTGTGATAGATAGCTAGATAGATAGATAGATAGATAGATAGATAGATAGATAGATAGATAGATAGATAGATAGATAGATACTTTATTAATCCCAAGGGGAAATTCACATACTCCAGCAGCAGCATAATGATAACAAAAAACAATATTAAGTTAAAGATTGATAATAATGCAGGAAAAAAACCAGACAATAACAGTAACAGTATAATAACCTTAAACATTAGTGTATTTGGTAATTTCACGTTGACTCCTCACATTGAATGAGAGAAAAGTGCTTTTTTTTTTTCTTTCCATGCCAAATTATGATGTCCTTTTTATTACTAAATAGCATGGACCCTTTAACTTTTGAATGGTGTGATGACATAAGGGTCCCTGGACGGACCCCCACAGGAGATAAACAGCCCACTAAAAACAGAAACCCCCTGCTTGGGGTTTGAATTTGGGATCTGTGGAGTAGCAGCGCCATCCAAACCAGTTAATCCTTCTTTATTTTATACACTTCACAAAGCACTTTAAAAAACAAGAATGTGCTATAAATCACAAAAATAACATGACAGGCCGGGATAAGCGTAACATTGATTGCAGCTGTGTGTTTGAGAGCTCAAAAACAATAAGAAAACCTACCATTAGAAGAACAGCAGCCGACCGGACGGAGAGGCCTCTGGGGGTACAAAGCCTACAGAAGGGGGAGTTCTCACATTGTATTGTTATACATCATTGAATCACACGGGATTTAACTGGACAGTTGTTCAAAATAACGATCAGGCATCAATGGAGGGGCTACTGCTAACACGCACAGTAAAGGACAACTCTTGGTTCAGTAAGAGAGTGACGTGGGACGAAACAGAAAACAACAAATATCACCAGGCAGACATGGAGGAGTGAGAGGAGAAGAAGGCAATCTGAATAGCCTAAGGGGAGGGGCTGAGGAGTGGTGATGTCATAGTGACCCCGCCTCCTGGGCGAGAAACATAACTACATTTAAAGGGACAGTATGCCATTCTAAATATTATATATTAAATTAGGGGGTACCCCCCCCTGCTTGCTGCCCTCGTTAGCCACTTCGTGTCTCTGCCACTCGCATTGTGAAGAGGGGGGCTGAACACACCCCAAGGAGATGTGGCCGCTCTTCCGAAACCCCCTCTTAAACGCTGATACAATGGGAAACAAATACCGTTTTCTTTTTACCTCCTCTTTGCTCGATCAGCTGCTGCTGCTGTGATGTGTGATCTTCATCTCGCACGACGCTGTGAACATTTTAAAGCCTGTACAGCAGCTGTCCTACTCTTTGTCTTTTATTTCCAGCCCCAGGCCTGGTTATATCTCTTGGCACAAAGTCTCATCTCGCGGGACGTGAGTTCTTGATATTTTAGTTTATAATTTAAAAACGGAATAAGAATCTGAAAATCTAACAACATCATTGTGAATTTCCCCTTGGGATTAATAAAGTATCTATCTATCTATCTATCTATCTATCTATCTATCTATCTATCTATCTATCTATCTATCTATCTATCTATCTATCTATCTATCTATCTATCTATCTATCTATCATTCATATAGTGCCTTTCATATCTATTTATCTATCTATCTTTCATATAGTGCCTTTCATATCTATCTATCTATCTATCTATCTATCTATCTATCTATCTATCTATCTATCTATCTATCTATCTATCTATCTATCATTCATATAGTGCCTTTCATATCTATTTATCTATCTATCTATCATATAGTGCCTTTCATATCTATCTATCTATCTATCTATCATATAGTGCCTTTCATATCTATCTATCTATCTATCTATCTATCTATCTATCTATCTATCTATCTATCTATCTATCTATCTATCTATCTATCTATCTATCTATCTATCTATCATATAGTACCTTTCATATCTATCTATCTATCACATTAAAGTTCGATAAAATCTGAAAAGAATGATACCAAACATATATATGTAGGTTTTAAAGTAAGCCTGATTTAAAGCGTGACAAAAAATGTGACATAAAAATGTCACATTGAACTTTTAGGCTTATAGAGTAGATATTATATAATAATAATAAAAATAAAAATAATAATAATACTTTATATTTATAGAGCACTTTTCTCACACTGAGCTGTGAGCCACTTCAACAACCACTAATGTGCAGCGTCCACCTGGATGATGCAACGGCGTCCATTTTTGCGCCAGTACGCTCACCACACATTAGTTGTTAGGTGTTGAAGTGGTGAGAGAGAGAGATAATTAGAGACAGGGGGGCGGTTAGGGGTTGTGGTGGGCAATTTAGGCAAAACATTGGGGTACATGCTACTCTTTACAAAAAATGCCCAGGGATCCTGTATAACTATGTGTCATCAGAAGGTCGGTGCCATTTTTACAGCACGGTGTCCCTGTCACTGCAATGGAGGCATTGGGATCCACATTCAGATCTCAGGGTCAGCACCCTCTGTGGGCCTCACCAACACCTCTTCCAGCAGCAACCCAAGCTTGTCCTGGTTGTTCTCCCATCCAAGTCCTGTCTGGGCCTGAACATGCTTAGCTGCAGGTGGATCGCCTGCTCTGAAGTATATACTGTATATATATATATATATAGTAAAAATATATGGTGTAGATATATATATATATATATATCATACTAGCCGTCCCCTGCAGCTTCACCCGCATAGAAGTTAAACAGGACATTGATGACGCCCCACCTGACCTCATGATTCCCCCTCTTCTCGGCCCACAGTCTCTGTCTTGGATTAGCGCAAATATATCGCACCTGCAAGCGAACTCTGATTCTTAGCACGATGAGAGAAGTCGCAAAATCAACTGGAATGTTCAAGAAAATTCTAGAAAAAAACCCAATCTTAATCCATTAAGTAGTTCTCTTCTTCGCTAGCTAAGCAGAGGTAAGATACGCCCCGAGGCTGGTGTGTGAGTGAGGATGGCTCCACCCCCACCCCACCCCCTCCAATATATATATATATATTGTGAAAGGATTCAGATAACACAGGAAAAGGTTTGGGGGCAGCTGAATGTGAAGGTTGTGGTTCAAAATTGACATGATCTTGACAGACTTCAATCCAAAATAGAACAACACAGACAGGCAAAGATGGTGGTTTTAAAGTCGTACGGGGAAGTGAGGTCATTGTGGCCGGAACAGGAAGTGATGTCAACAGGCCCAGGAAACTGGAAGTGACATCATCAAGTCCAGGTGAAATTTCCCATGGTTGGTCTGCCGATGGAAAAGGGGAAGGATCGGTGCACTCTGCCACCTCCTGGTCTGGCATGGAATTATCCCTTTTCGAGCCCTTCAGTTGCCTCCCATGTGCACATGTGTAACAATATGTATATATATATATATATATATATACATATATACTTAATAGTAAATCCTATGCCATTTGACTGATCTGGACCAAACTTTCCATAGTTGTTCTCTAGGACCACATTGACAAAACAGACCACTTAGGATCCCAAAATGTTTCCCCAGGATTTTTATTTTCCTGTGTGCTTCAGTTTGCACACCACTGCCACCTCCTGGATCTCAGCAAGTATTACATTCCTACACCCTTTGACTGATCTGGACCCAATTTTGCATGTTTGCTCTCCAGGACCATCTATCCAGACAGACCACCTCAGGACCCAAAATTTTGACCTGGGGGTCCAAGTGATTTTTATTCCCTGTGTTACTGCAGTTTGCACACCACTGCCACCCGCTGGCTCAGAGCAAGTGACACATCCAAAGAGACTGACGCCAGACTAGCCGAGCGTTATTTATCTAGGTAACGCTGTGTGCCACTTCTATCTACTGTAATATAAAATGGAGTATTGTGTGCTTTTGCTGGGTGCCATTGGGTGAGGCCGGATTGAGAGTGGAAGTGCAGCACAACACAAAGGAGATTCAGAGAGTTGCCATTTATCTCCTGCTGTGTCAGCTTTTCTTCTTGATTTAAGCACTAAGTAATGTCCATCTTGAACTCAGAGGACAAAGCAACTTCTTTTATGCCAGCTCCGGGTGTATTTCCGGTGCCACAGCATTGCACACAGAAGCCACGTCTGGGTCAGGTGGAAGCCCTTCAAAGAGGGCATTAAAATCTCCTGCAGTCCACCCTGGTGGCACCCAAGAACCCAAGAACCCTGACAGGGCTGTCTAAAATTCCTAGAATACCCTGCGGGTACCCATATGGGTGTCCCACCAGTAGGATGCTGCCATTGTATGTGTGTATGTCACCCTCAGTCCTTCTGAGCAGGCCTCACTTCTGGGAAAGGCACCCGTGCCCACACTATTCGGGGCACCAGACCTCACACACAATACAGTAAATCAACAACACGGCACTCAGAGAAAAACAATAAACAGAAAGAGAATTTACAAAAGCATATTGACTAGACGTTAAAATGAAAAAGAAAGGACACTTGGCTGAAGCGCTGGGCACACAGTTCTGTGGGTATCATCACACACTATGGTGACATTTTTACCACCGTGTACTTCAGGCTTCTGGTGCTGCACTGGGCTTTCTGAGGCTCAGTATAAAAGAGCAGCCTGTTTCACTTTCAAGCTTTTGAAATCCTCCATTCTGGGCTTCTGGCCATTGTAGCCATGTATCCACTTTAGTGGATTAAAATAAGAGGAATAAAACCACTGTGAGAGGGTTCATCTCAATAAATCATCTTCGTTTCATTATTTCATAAAGATAGTGCATGTGGGGAGGCGACGCTAACGACTCTTCACCAAACGCTCTTTTTTTATTTTCATTCGGGGTGAAAGGAGGTAAAGCAGCAGCCTCCAGCCTGCCCAGCGTCTGTCTATCTATCTATCTATCTATCTATCTATCTATCTATCTATCTATCTATCTATCTATCTATCTATCTATCTATCTATGTATTGTGGAGGCTGGCCCGGACACAGACAGACGGACACCGATGGTTCACCCAACACACGTTTATTATACATTATTTACAGAATAAAGTGCCACACACAACCCCAAAACTCCCCCAAAGTTCAGGCCTCTCACACAATGCCTCTCTCTCTTCAGGCTGTTTCCTTTCCTCTCCCCCAGAGCTCTGTCCTTCTCCGCTCCCGACTCAAACCCATGAATGGAGGGAGGCGGCCCCTTTTATAATCACCCGGATGTGCTCCAGGTGCCTCCCGATAATCTTCCACCAGCACTCCCCAGTGTGGCGGAAGTACTGGCTGTGCACCCGGAAGCACTCCAGGTGTCCCTGATCGTCTTCCCCCCCAGCACTTCTGGGTGTGGCGGAAGTGCTGAGGACCAGGGCTCTCTAGGCTTCGGGGTGCCCCCTGGCGGTGACCACGGGCCCCTATAGGGTTGAGCTTCCAAGCTCAGTTCACGTGGTCCCCAAACCCATTAGGGTGGTTGCCCCCTTATGGTCTGGGGAAGGTGCAAGCCCTCTTCCGGTTGTCCGCGGCATCCCGGCCGGGTCGCCCCCCCAGCCACTTGCGACAGTGCCCCATCTATCTAATCCTGCCAGCTACACTAAAATTAATATCCATCTATTTACCCTGCATTCTACGCTAAAACTAATATCTATCTATCTCTTATCCTGCCTGCTACACTAACATTAATATCTATCTATCTATCTATCTATCTATCTATCTATCTATCTATCTATCTATCTATCTATCTATCTATCTATCTATCTATCTAGTCCTGCCAACTACACTAAAATTAATATCTATTTATCTTATCCCTGCATAGTACGCTAAAACTAATATCTATCTATCTCTTATCCTGCCTACTACACTAAAATTAATATCTATCTATCTATCTATCTATCTATCTATCTATCTATCTATCTATCTATCTATCTATCTATCTATCTATCTATCTAGTCCTGCCAACTACACTAAAATTAATATCTATTTATCTTATCCCTGCATACTATGCTAAAACTAATATCTATCTATCTATCTCTTATCCTGCCTACTACGCTAAAATTAATATCTATCTATCTAAAATGAAGTCTACAACACAAGACAATGTGCGAACAGTGAGGGGGTCCTCTGTAAAACTTCCCTTTTTTATTTGCTGTGGTCAGCCAGATCCCCTCAAAGGGGCTAACATTTCCACAACGAGATCCGATATCCACTCCTAGCCCTAAAGTGTGCTTTTCATTTCAGAGCATGCAGTCACGCTTTATCAATCCAATCTTTTTATATACTTTTGAAATAATGTAACAAAACAATTTCTAGCCCTGCAGAATATTCGCTTTTAGTCAGGTGAAATAAAATAATGCATGTCCATGGTGATTTCAACTCAGGTAACTTTAGGAAGATCATTGCAATGCAATTTGCAGTTATTTAAGCTGCTATTTATATGAATTTCCATTTGACAAAATTATATGAAATCATTATAACCTCAGGCCATGATGTGGATGGCAGAATGAGAATGCAGCTGAACTCCTGTTGGGCGCCTTTTTAGGAAATCAGACGGAGTTTTCTCCTGCAAATGATTTTACTTACTGCACTTCTTCTCTTATGGGCTCCCATTAAGTCTTTTGAGAGAAGCTTTCATTCATCGTATAGGAATGTTACACAAGCAGAGGGGCTGTGCATGTTATTTAAATAAAATAATGCTGCAGCAAATTCAACTATGATGAAATAATAATGAGCACCAAAAATTATACCAGGACAGAATTCCATTATTGTGAATAATTATTAATTACACATGCTAGAAAACAATAGGAACTTATGCACAGCATGAAGAAGATTCAAACAGTTACCTGCCGTTAATCTCACTTTGATTTACGTCTTACCGTCATTTTGTTTGTTATCGTATTCATATTGCATTCGTTCCACTTGTGTAATAAACTGAGGCTTCTTACAAACAATTCCACACCTCCGTGTTCTCTGCGCCATTTCTGAGGTGAGTACCCCGTAAGTTTTGTTCATAATTACTTCATGAAGGCTCAGAGTAGACCACAACACACAACGCCAAGCACAGCACACCACACCGTCTTTGCTGGGCGATCACTCAGAGTGGCACCTCCCTCTCCCACCAGCTGTACTCCCAGAGATGGCACCGCTAAGACGCCAACTTAGGCCACTGGGAATTAGAAGCTGCCATTTCTACCACTCTAGATCTCACAGGGTTCAAAAGGACTTAGTAGATGCGGTAGACACAACACTGTCGTCATCTAAGCAATGTGCAGAAGCTATCAAGAAAGCAAATAAAATATTAGGTTATAACATAAAAAACGGTTGAATATAAAACAATCGACGTGATGCTCAGACTGTATGATGCACTAGCGACTATGTAATAATTCACATCTGGAGTATTGTGTGCCATTCTGGTCACCAATCCACAAGAAAGACATAGCAGCACTGGAAGCTGTACAGAGGAGAGCAACCAAGTGCATCATGGGACTGAAGGACATGTCCTGCTTTGACAGACTCAGACGATTAAACCTGTTTAGTCTCGAGCTGAGGAGTTTGCGTGGGGACCTCATGCAGGTCTGTAAAATCATCTAAGGCATCCATAAATTTAGTGATTCATGTACTCAAGGAGATCAGTGGAAATTAAGGGGAAGAGAATTTAAGACTGAAGCCAGGAAAAAGAATTATGGGAATCGGGAACAAACTACTGAGCCATGGAGTTGAAGATGAAACCTGGACCACCTCCAAAGAAGGATTCTGGATGAGATCCTGGGACAGCTAAACCAATGCTCCCTTCTCATTTTGTCAGATTTCACTTGTTCTTATGTTAACGGGGATGTCCGCTCTTCTGAACAAGAAGGAATGGATTGACATCTGTGGAGGGAAGTATCTGGGGCTTCTACATAAGGCTCAGTTTGGTGGGTCAAACAGGTTTCCTTTAAGCCACCGATTTAAATCTGCCGCCCATTCTGTGGCGTCCAGTCAATCTGACCTAAAGCAGTAGAAGTGGACGTTCATCCTTAGACCACATTTAATTACTCTTTACTTCTTCTTCTTCTTTGAATGTTTGTGACCATGTCCATGTTTATGTGTGTAATGTTCCTTACAGAGGAGGGAAGAAAACTGACAGGTTGTTCAGGAGGGTGGGCATCTGTTGGGAAAAGTACGCTTATTATGAAGATGAGATCTTACCTCTTCGATACGTACATAATATCAGGTTAGAGATGTTAGAAAATGACAAAAGTGTTGAATGCACAGCGGAGGTGACGACCGTCAACATCGACCACTAGCGAGAAATTGGAAGAAACAAGTGCCATTGTTCTCAGGGCCAGAGGAAGAAGAACGACAGAGGAAACTGCATTATGACCCTAGGAGGGTGGGCATCTTTGGGAAAAGGGGTCACTAATAATGCGCACTATCACATGTTGTTGTTCATATCAATATCGTGGACGGTGAAAATTCATTTATTTTTATGATGGACTGCTCTCGCTGTCTGTGTTTAGGATTAGCAGGAGCGAGGAAAGACGTCAACATACAGAAGGTTGAAGCTGGTGATATTTTCGAAAATCATCCATTCCTTCCTAATGAACAGTGAAGTGTGGCCGTCACTCCGTTTAGAGGCCAATAATTACAACCAAGTAACCTCACACTGACATCTTTGGGTGGGCGGAGGAATACCGGAGTCCATGGAGAAGAACCGACGTCAATATGGAGGGAAAGTGCAGTGGTGGTCTGTCCCGGGTCCTTTACTAATTCTAATATACAGTGCATCCGGAAAGTATTCCCAGCGCTTCATCACTTTTTCCACATTTTGTTATGTTACAGCCTTATTCCAAAATGGATTAAATTCATTTTTTTTCCTCAGAATTCTACACACAACACCCCATAATGACAACATGAAAAAAGTTTACTTGAGGTTTTTGCAAATTTATTAAAAATAAAAAAACTGAGAAATCCCATGTCCATAAGTATTCACAGCCTTTGCTCAATACTTTGTCGATGCCCCTTTGGCAGCAATTCCAGCCTCAAGTCTTGTTGAATATGATGCCACAAGCTTGGCACACCTATCCTTGGCCAGTTTCGCCCATTCCTCTTTGCAGCACCTCTCAAGCTCCATCAGGTTGGATGGGAAGCGTCGGTGCACAGCCATTTTAAGATCTCTCCAGAGATGTTCAATCAGATTCAAGTCTGGGCTCTGGCTGGGCCACTCAAGGACATTCACAGAGTTGTATTGAAGCCACTCCTTTGATATCATGGCTGTGTGCTTAGGGTCGTTGTCCTGCTGAAAGATGAACCATCGCTCCAGTTTGAGGTCAAGAGCGCTCTGGAGCAGGTTTTCATCCAGGATGTCTCTGTACATTGCTGCAGTCATCTTTCCCTTTATCCTGACTAGTCTCCCAGTCCCACAGCATGATGCTGCCACCACCATGCTTCACTGTAGGGATGGTATTGGCCTGGTGATGAGCGGTGCCTGGTTTCCTCCAAACGTGACGCCTGGCATTCACACCAAAGAGTTCAATCTTTGTCTCATCAGACCAGAGAATTTTCTTTCTCATGGTCTGAGAGTCCTTCAGGTGCCTTTTGGCAAACTCCAGGTGGGCTGACATGTGCCTTTTACTAAGGAGTGGCTTCCATCTGGCCACTCTACCATACAGGCCTGATTGGTGGATTGCTGCAGAGATGGTTGTCCTTCTGGAAGGTTCTCCTGTCTCCACATAGGACCTCTGGAGCTCTGACAGAGTAACCATCGGGTTCTTGGTCACCTCCCTGACTAAGGCCCTTCTCCCCCGATCGCTCAGTTTAGATGGCCGGCCAGCTCTAGGAAGAGTCCTGGTGGTTTCGAACTTCTTCCACTTACAGATGATGGAGGCCACTGTGCTCATTGGGACCTTCAAAGCAGCAGAATTTTTTCTGTAACCTTCCCCAGTTTTGTGCCTCGAGACAATCCTGTCTCGGAGGTCTACAGACAATTCCTTTGACTTCATGCTTGGTTTGTGCTCTGACATGAACTGTCAACTGTGGGACCTTCTATAGACAGGTGTGTGCCTTTCCAAATCATGTCCAGTCAACTGAATTTACCACAGGTGGACTTCAATGAAGCTGCAGAAACATCTCAAGGATGATCAGGGGAAACAGGAGGCACCTGAGCTCAATTCTGAGCTTCATGGCAAAGGCTGTGAATACTTATGGACATGTGCTTTCTCAATTTTTTTATTTTTAATAAATTTGCAAAAACCTCAAGTAAACTTTCTTCACGTTGTCATTATGGGGTGTTGTGTGTAGAATTCTGAGGAAAAAAAATTAATTTAATCCATTTTGGAATAAGGCTGTGACATAACAAAATGTGGAAAAAGTGATGTGCTGTGAATACTTTCTGGATGCACTGTATATTAATAACACTGATTCTGGTACAGTTAGTAAACCTGTGGAGTCCACAGATGACAACACCATTGGAGGAACAGCAGACACTGAGGAGGAGGCAGCATAAAGTTTCAGAAACGGGCGAACACTTGGAAATCGCAGCTACACCTGGGCAAAGGGAACGGCAATTATAAACGCACGATGGGAGACCCTGAGCTTCAGGAAGCGACTTCTCAACAGGACTTGGGGGTTTACGCTGACACATTTTCATCATCTAAGCAAAGCGCAGAAGCTATCGTAACAGCAAATAAAACATTAGATTAGATCGTAAAAACCAAATCAATTGACGCTATGTTCAGATTGTATGATGCAGTAGTGATTATATAGAGTATTGTGTGCCATTCGGGTTGCCCCTCGACAAGTCAAGTCAGGTTGGGGAGCCTGCACTGGTACAGCGCATTGCCGCACCCAATACATGACAAAACAGCTCGGGGTCCCGGTTGGCAACCCCCCAGGCAGACACGCAGTTCAGTCCCACCCTCTGGAAATGACCTTCTATCTGCCGCAGCCAGGTGTTATGTGGGTACGACCCCTTGGTCTGGTCCAGCCACTCGGGTCCCCAACAATGAGGATCTTACGAGCTGGATCACCCTCGGGGGAAACGCGCCACCTGGCCGTAGTGCCGTAACTGACGCTCCCTCACAATGCAGGTCATGTGCCTCATTCAGGACTCCATGAGCAACACAAAGTCAAACCAACGGTACCCAAGGATTTTCCGGAGAGACACATGAAGGAGTCCAGTCTTCATCTCAGGTCACCGGAGAGCGTCCATGTCTCAAAACCATATAGCAAGACAGGAAGCACCAAAGACTTGGGCCTTGGTCCTTTTGTAGAGATATCGGGAGCGCCACACACCCCTTTCCAGTGACCTCATGACCCCCCATGCTCTCCTAATCCGTCTACTGACTTCATAGGAAGAGTCACCACAGTCATGAATGTCACCACTGAGGAAAGTAAACCTCTCAATGATGAGGGCGACACTCT
Organism: Erpetoichthys calabaricus; assembly: GCF_900747795.2. NCBI lineage: Eukaryota > Metazoa > Chordata > Cladistia > Polypteriformes > Polypteridae > Erpetoichthys > Erpetoichthys calabaricus. Next base: position 141,521,844 of record NC_041406.2, read on the forward strand.
CTCCACAGAGAGACACACAGCTGATGGCCATGCCCACGAGGTCATTAAAGTCCTCAGACACTCAGACTCCTTGCTCAGAGCCTCCATTGACTCCATGAAGATCACAGCATTGTCAGCAAAGGTCAAGAAAGACATTAATATCACGGATGGTAGAAATCCACTTTTTTTTTCCAATGGGCTGCTCTTCCTGTCGCTGTTTTAGGGTTAGGGGGGTGAGGAAAGACATCACTCTACGGTACAGTACAGCAGTTCAAAGCTGGTGGTCTCCACAATGGGCGGTGAAGTGAAGCCATCACTCCCTTTAGAGGCCGATGATTACGACCGAGTAACCACACACACACACACATAGAGACATCATTGGGAGTCCACAGTCTGCCATCGATCTTGAGGGGATACACAGCAGTGCATAGGCCACCAATATGCCACCAGGCAGCCTGTGCCAAGTATAATGAAGCCTCTGTGGTACACGGCTGGGGTTCATGCCTGGCCGGGATGCCCAGGAGGACCGGAGGAGGGCTTGTGCCTCCTCCAGAACATGAGGGGGCGTCCGCCCTGGTTGCTTTGGGGGCCACGGGTACAGAGCTTGGAAGAAGTGCTGGGGGGAAGAGGATTGGGGACACCCGGAGGACTTCCGGATACACCGGCAGAGCTTCCGCCACTACAGAAGCTCCTTGGGATGCACCTGGAGGCCATCCGGGGTGTATAAGAGGGGCCGCCTCCCTCCAGTCAGGGGCAAGAGTCGGGTGGAAGTAGGACGGAGCTCAGAGAGGAGTGGAGGTGGACCAGAGACTGTGAGAAGGCATTGTGTTGTGGCCAAGGACTTGAGGGGTGATTGGTGCTGCGGCACTGGGTTTGTGCTCACTATTGTAAATAATAATTGTATAATAAACGTGTGTGTGGTGAATCCAACATGTCTACCTGTCTGTGTCCGGGCTGTTCTCCACACCTCGTTTAATGCTACGCTGCATGTTATGTGATCTGCCAATAAATCAGCACATCGAAAAGTGAGATGTTTTCCAAACGAACGTCTCACTCGACTCTCATTTAATGTAAAGTTTCCATTTCTTGTTGCTTTTTTACACGACACTGCGCTATGACAACACCTCTGCAGTCCGGTTATTCGTGTAATGATAAAATAACTCTTAATTGGTTTGAAGGCACCCTCAGTGCACGTTTAACAGAGCGTCCTCAGACCCGCTTTAATCCAATTTTAATCGTGGGCGGCAGGAGCTAAAAACGGGCGAAGGAATACTGCAGAACAAGAGAAGAAAAAGAGGAAACGTTCTCTTGACAAATGAATGTAATTGTTTCTGTCTGTCTAAATGATGAGGCAACAATCCACGCAATCTTGTTTCATTTAAACGCTTAATTTATTCTGTCAACCTTCATTTAATAATTCCGAATGACACCAACATGTTTAGGTATTTTTCTCTCTGCCGAGTTGAGCTGGAGATGGCGCTCCTTCACCCGGGTTACAACACCAGGGAGACCTGCAGAGATTCAGGCTGATGCCGCGTGGCCCTCTAAAGCTGCGAGGCACTGACACAGCGCTGGACGTCAGGGCCCAGTTGATGAGGCGCACAGGGAGGAGAGGAGAGGGCTCAGCACCCATCCTTGAGGTAAAGGCTCGCCCTATGCACCCTCAGCATCTCTCCACGCCAGGGACACACGGTGGTAGTGATGCCAAGGTCAGACAGGGTGGCGTGAAGGATCTATCAGAGGCAGAGGAGAGGTCTAACAAGATGGAGACAGATGACACCTTGGTGGCTGTTAACACGTTGACAACATTAAGCAGAGCTTTCTTGGTGGGACGGCCCTTCGGGGGTCCTGAGCGATTCAAATTGAGCAGAGGAGACACTTGGTCCGAGACGTCACACTGCAGGGTCTTAGATTGAAACGAGAGAATGTAAAGACCTGCTTGGGATGGTCTGCTTCGGAAGAGGACTCCCGGGGGACTGTGAGGCGTCGACGGCACGAGTAGCTGCAGAAATGAATGAAGGAGAGTCCACCTGGGGGGCAACTCGGGCCTGCACGGTGGACTGGGATGGGGTGGGCTGCAGTCCTGACAAGGACTTAAGAATAAATTACCTCTTCACCTTGGGACATATTATTGATGGAGGTTTACGTCGAACATCCTGAGACATCAACTTTGTTTCAAGGCCTGATTTTATGGATTTGGAATTATTTATTTATTGAAATGCACTCTTCTGCACTTTTGATTCTCCTTGTTTTAATAAGCTGGCATTCTTTTCGCTCGTCTGCTCACTGGCATTAGTCCACCCTCGATTTGTGCATCACATGGGGCACCAGTTGAGCTCCTTGTGGTCCAGAAGCGAAGTCATCAAAAAGAAAAATGAGTGTCCAGTGGTTTACTGTAAAGAGAAGGTCATTCAGAAACAGCCCTGGAATTTGAACAAGACCCCATCACTCCGATTCTCAGTTCACCTATATAATCCTAGCTGTTAGCAGATAGCGGCAGAGCGTACTCGGTGACCACCCGTCATGTAGCGTGACATCCCCCGTGACTCAGTCCTAGTGGTCTGCTACAACAAAATCAGCTCAGTCATCTGTGCCAGAGTGGACAACCCATGAGTGCTCAGCTGGAATAACAGAATACTTGGCCTTCATCTGCAGAGTAGCACCTCAGGTTGACTGGCACCTCTAACTTTCCCAGGGTCTGTGAGTGAATATGTGTGTCTCATGAAGAACTGGCGTCCCATCCGAGTTTGGCTGATCACCTGTACTGATGCTGCTTTGACTCCCTAACCGTAAAATGGAATAAGCAGGTTGAGAACGTCCGAGGATATGAAGGTGACAGGACTGAGGTTATGAGAACGGCAGAGTGAGCAAACACAGGTGGGCTTTGTTTGTATAGAAACGTGTCCTTTTAAATTTGTGTGTCAAGGTGTTAATGTGGAGCAGAAAATAAAAAGATGGCAAGCTGTGATTTTCTATATAGAACTTGTGACAAGGGACCCGGTCAGGACCAGCACTGCACGCAATACAAGAAGGGGCTGTCACAGCTAGGTCGCCTTGGACCTTAAGATGGTGTAAAATCACCACAGTCCAATAGGTGGCAGCAGGGTGACAATGAGGGCTGCAAGTGGCACAGGCTGTGCATTGAACTGGACTGGCAACTTGACTTTTACCTGACCATTTAACTGACCAGTGAGTCTGGGGAAGTGCAGAAACACTGGGAGCCACCAGATGGAGCTCTCAGCCTATGGCTACACAGTTTATGGTACTGGGACCCCAGAGGTTTACCTGGAAATGATAGATAGATAGATAGATAGATAGATAGATAGATAGATAGATAGATAGATAGATAGATAGATAGATAGATAGATAGAAGGTGCCATATGATAGATAGATAGATAGATAGATAGATAGATAGATAGATAGATCTGAAAGGTGCTATATAACAGATAGTTAGTTATTATCTATGAAAGATTAATAATAACTAACTTTTTGGGTGGACAGATAGATAGACATGAAAGGCACTATATGATAGATAGATAGATAGATAGATAGATAGATAGATAGATAGATGAAAGGCACTATATAATTAATAGATAGATAGATAGATAGATAGATAGATGAAAGGCACTATATAATTGATAGATAGATAGATAGATAGATAGATAGATAGATAGATAGATAGATAGATAGATAGATAGATAGATAGATAGATAGATAGATAGATCTGAAAGGTGCTATATAACAGATAGTTAGTTATTATCTATGAAAGATTAATAATAACTAACTTTTTGGGTGGACAGATAGATAGACATGAAAGGCACTATATGATAGATAGATAGATAGATAGATAGATAGATAGATAGATCCCACCCTTCATTCATTTTTTCCCTGGCCTGAGTGAATGAGCCCGGGATGAGATGAGACATCAGTTCCTCAGTTTCCCCAGCACTAAACTCTCCTGGAGATCTTTGGAAAAGGGAGAGGACCACAGCACCCATGGAGACGTGCAGCACCCACAGGGAAGGTAATGGGGCTGGAAACTGAGTGCAGGTCTCTGCAAGTCAGAGGGAGCAGCACTAACCACAGTGCCACCATGCCAGTGTTAGTATTTAGACCAAACTAAATATGTCTTAACATCCATAAAGACAAGCAAAAGCAGAAGTTACCATGTGGTTCAGTTTGCCCTCTGCTCAAATCAAAGGGTCATCTATCTTGTTTGGACAGGAGGACTGCCAGGGGCTGACTAAGACACAGAGCCAAGGTGACAAGGCCCACAGTGGCAGGGCTGGACAGGTGGAGACGTGACACATCAGGGCCAATCACACGGTTTAGGTGGTCTGCAGTTGGTTTAAGGCCCAGACTGTGCAGGTGGCAGTAGGTGCTCCCCTCCCAGTCCAGCTGCCATGCCCTTCTTTTTAGAGGCATTACATTTTTAAGATTTGACTTTGTAACTTAGAAATTGTGGAAAGTGCAGCAGTGGGAGCTTTTTTTTTTGGCCGCTTTCAATTCACTTGTAGTCAGCAATAAGAGTGGAGAATGTGGAGCCTCTTGAGCTGTTTGTTTGCCCCAAGGTGGGCCACAGGCATCTCGAGTTCACGCCACTCTTCTCCGTTTCAAAGAAGTGGAAGGTCACAGAAGGTGAGCCGCGCTGCGCTTGTGCTGCTGTTTAACCCTGCGAGCGTGGCGGTCAGCTGTTCTGTTTGCTTTATTCACTTAACTTCACAGGATCTGATTAGAACGTGATTTGAAGCTTGAGTTCTGATGCATGTCAGCATATTTAGTGTATTTAAATTTTAATTTCATTTATTAATAATAAAAAACACGCAAGAACAGAGCCAGGCTTGAAAATACCTTCTGACCGCCACCTTGTAACAGAAACGTCCAAACATCACGGCCTCTCCTAGCAGCACTGAGTACACGGCAGACTGCGTGCAGGCATTGAACCCACGGGAATGGAGCATAGGGGCCGTGGACACAGGGGGGGAACACATCTATTATATAGTGCCTTACACATCTACAGTATCTGACTATCATACTGTACGGTGTGTTTCATATCTGTGATTTTTTAATTTGATCAATTTTATTAATCTCAGAGGGAAAATTAATAATAATAATAATAATTCATTACATTTATATAGCGCTTTTCTCAGTACTCAAAGTGCTATCCACACAGGGAGGAACCGGGAAGCGAACCCACAATCTTCCAACAGTCTCCTTACTGCAAAGCAGCAGCACTACAACTGCGAAAATTGCCTTTGCATTTCATCTATCTATCTATCTATCTATCTATCTATCTATCTATCTATCTATCTATCTATCTATCTATCTATCTATCTATCTATCTATCTATCTATCTATCTAATCCTGCCTACTATGCTAAAATTAATATCTATCATACAGTGCCTTTCATATCTATCTATCTATCTATCTATCTATCTATCTATCTATCTATTATATAGTGCCTTTCAAATTTATCTATCTATTTACCTTATCCAGCCTACTATGCTAAAATTAATATCTATCCATCTATCTATCTTATAGTGCATTTCAAATCTATCCATCTATATTATATAGTGCCTTTCATATCTATCTACCTTATCCTGCCTACTATGCTAAAATAAATATCTATCTATCTGTATATTAATCTTATAGTGCCTTTCAAATCTATCTATCTATCTATCTATCATATAGTGCCTTTCATTTCTATCTATTATATAGTGCCTTTCATTTCTATTTATTATATAGTGACTTTCTTATCTATCCATCTATCTATTATATCGTGCCTTTCACATCTATCTATCTATCTTATATAGTGCCTTTCATTTCAATCTATCTATTATATAGTGCCTTTCAAATATATCTATTTACCTTATCCTGCCTACTATGCTAAAATTAGTATCTATCCATCTATCTATTTATAGTGCATTTCAAATATATCCATCTATATTATATAGTGCCTTTCATATCTATCTACCTTATCCTGCCTACTATGCTAAAATAAATATCTATCTATCTGTATATTAATCTTATAGTGCCTTTCAAATCTATCTATCTATCATATAGTGCCTTTCATTTCTATCTATTATATAGTGCCTTTCATTTCTATTTATTATATAGTGACTTTCTTATCTATCTATCTATCTATCTATCTATCTATCTATCTATCTATCTATCTATCTATCTATCTATCTATCTATCATATAGTGCCTTTCATGCCTATCTATCTGTCCACCCCAAAAGATTCGATCCTTTCATCTTGTGCTGATGTTAAAATAATAAAATTGAGTTGAATTAATTGAAAATGGTGCTATAGTTGCTCACAATTAGTTCAGAAGTGAGAATTCTTTATTCCTATGTATGTGATGTGTTGAATGCCACGGTCACATTCTGGTTTTGGCAAATGAAACAAAGTAAAAAAAAAAAAAGCACCGTTTGTCGTGCAGTAAATTTAAATGGCGCTTCTCCCAGATGTCTTTATTGCAGGAGGAGGACACGCCGGTCGGTCCTGCAGGACTTCATTCAGCACACGTACTTTGTGTTGCTGCCACAGTCTTAATCAGAGTGTAATTCGTGCCTGTAAATGAGTTCCTCACCCAATTAGCGTTCCCGTTCAGCTGTTTCTATATTCAGAGTAGCTGCTGGGGTGACATTTCCTTTTAATATACATTAGCACTGACCTATGCCTAGCAGTTTTTTTATTGCATGGCTCTATTCGGTCTCTTAGGTTCGTGCGCTCATTTTCTGTCTAAATGATGATTTTAAATAGACGCAGGACGGTAACGGAGAGTCCACACAATATGGTTTGTCAATAAAAACTGACCTCTTAATTCTGCCTTAGAAAGATACAAATATGCAATCAGCCTCATAAATGATGAGACGGAATCAAAGCTAACAACATACAAAGAGGGAAATTTTCCGAGAAAAACCCTTCTGACAGTTCATGATAGGCTACTGTAGAATGGAAAGAGAACTAAAGAGTCGAATCACGACACGCAGTCGGCTCATCTAGAGAAACGACACACTGCTGATGATGAAAACACGCCGCTGATAGTTTATTTTGTTTTTTTCTGAAAATCGATCGCCAATAAAGAGATTCCGTTTTACTCCCGCTTAGAGTGAACGCGTATTGACTATACAAGTGGGGTTAACTGGTGTCACGCGCACACACACGCACAGGCGCGCGCGCGCTACGGGTGCAGGTGGAAGGCTCAGTTCGCGAGGTAACCATGGAGACAGATGAAGGGTGAGACGCGGCTTCTAACTTCTCTTCCTCTTCCAGCCCTAGAGAGGAGGTGGAGCCTTCGGAGTATGAGTGACGCCCCCCGATGGGTCACCCTGGAAGTCCCGCCCCTTCTGGCTGCTTACCCTCCCATATAAGAAACAGCACAAGTGGAAGCGGACATTCGAGGGCTGCCAAAAGGAGCGTTCACCTCAATTCGTTTATGAATTAGCATTGTCACCATTAAGCAGGATCTCTCTGGGGACCCCAACACTTCACTCTGTCCTGCCTCTTTTGTCCTCACACTGTTCTAAACGTTGCTTCATAAGTTGTGCTTTTCTGAATTCCACAGCATATGGCCTAAAGTATCTATCTATCTATCTATCTATCTATCTATCTATCTATCTATCTATCTATCTATCTATCTATCTATCTATCTATCTATCTATCTATCTATCTGTCTATCTATAACTGGACAGACACACCGCCTTCAAGAACTGACAGTCCACTGGCTGCCTGATATATGAGGGCCTGGTCAGAGACCCCCAGCACTTAAGAGTTTGGTGCCCCCCTACAATAAAGACTTACATTTAGTTATCTGTTTTATTGACACAAGTACCTAAACATACTCATAATCTAAACTGCAGAATAAACCATCAAGAGCCACTGCCCTCCATAAATCTATAAACGTCTCGCCCACTTCTCTCTGTTTATTATTACATACTTTATAAAATTCATAGTCAGCGCCGCCGTCCATGTTTGTTTGTCACTGGATAGCACCGCATGTGCATACAGTAGTAAGGGGGATCTGTCTGTGTCACTTCAAAACACATGATATTAAAAATATTTATGTTGTTTTCATATAAAATTATCATACAAAATTACATTTTTCTCAAATTATCGTACAAAGTGCATATGATCATGGTATGCTATGCATTATGCCATAAAATGATTGCACATGTAAAATATATTATATCACACGTCTGGCAGTGCTGCACTGCACTCACTCTCAGTGGACGACTCAACGGGACCACCGACACAACCAAGACAAGAACGACCACGTGAGCCTCGGTGGGCCGTGTGGCAGTTAGCAGATTCTCATGTTGTTATATACCCAAGATTAATACCTGCCATTAACCTCTATTCTTAATATTTTATATATATATATATATACTGTATACTGCGGTGGGTTGGCACCCTGCCTGGGATTGGTTCCTGCCTTGTGCCCTGTGTTGGCTGGGATTGGCTCCAGCAGACCCCCTTGACCCTGTGTTTGGATTCAGCGGGTTGGAAAATGGATGGATGGATGAATGATGATAATAATGAGAGACAAACACAAAGAAAAAGGTTTGGGGTCCCACCCCATATATTGTAGGATTCGGGTCGAGAAAAACGAACTGCCAAGTAGCCTGACGAGACTGAGTCTCCATCAAGGTGTTGGGGGATTTTGTAGCTGAGGGCGAGGAAGAGGCGGGTCATCTGGAGGGAAAGCGGAAGTGAGGTCATCGGGGGCGTGGTCTGAAGCTGGACAAGGAAGAGGACTAAAATGGGAAGAATGGGAGAAAAGGCTTTAGCACACCTGATTACACCCTGGACCTGTGTTTCAGCATTCGCTAGACCCCCCTGCTGCCTCCCATGCGCACATGTGTGACAATATATATATATATATATATATATATATATATATATATATATATATATATATTGTGGACCACCGGGACGCGTACAGCCCCCCTAACCCGACACAGACAGGCAGAGACATGTTCCAGTCCGGCACAGGTGTATATTTCCAGCTGGGGAGCGCTTATGTCTGCCCCCCCCTTCAGTGTAGTACACAAAGCCCACCAAAGCCCAGTCCTTTTCTTCGCCTCCACTCCTCCTCTTGTCCAGCTTCGTTCCCCCTTCCTACCCACATGGAGTGAGGCGGCCCCTTTTATGATGGCCCTGGGAGTGTTCCAGGTGGTTCATTAATCACTCCCAGGTGTGGTGAGAGCCCAGTGAAGGAATGGAATGGAACCCAACAGGGCTATGCCACACAAACTCCAAATCCCAGCATGCTCTGCGGGAATCCATGGTGCCACAGCCACCCAGGAGAGCTGCCCTCTAGCGTCCCGGTGTAGGTATTGCCTTGTCGATGCTCTCAACCCCTCGGTCCTTCCATACAGTTAGGGTCCTGGCTGGGTAATGGCCACCCATCATAATATATATATATGCAATTTTTTTTTATTTCATGTAGGAGCTCCTTGATGTGGGACTCGGCTGCACCATTTGCAGTTTTGCACCATGTGGTCCATGGAAAATTGCTGTGGTGCCCCCCCCACCTTATCTTGACCCCCTAAGTGTGTGTTTTTTTTTGCTTAATGATAATCCATGTTGTTCAGTTCACCTCTGAAAGCTGCTAACGCTGTCTCTGATGGGTGTGAAGTTTATTTGCTGCGCTGTATTGTGGGACTACAGTATTGTGACGCTTATGTCACCACGTGTCTCATTAAGGCCTCATTAAGCTATAAAGGGGGCCCCAGGTGACATTATTTAAAGCTCCAGCCCCACACTGTGGGTTATTTTATCGTTTTGCTTCCCAATTATTTTCTTAATATGCATGATACCTTTGGCCCCCTTGGTGTAAATTGAGCTTAGGGTCAGCTCACTAGCACCCCCTACTGGCCCCATTAGGATGAGCAGCGTAGAATTCTGGGGACACACGCAGAGTCAAATTGAGCGACTACTGAATGACCGAGCCAACCTTATGATTTCATTTCTTCTTATTGGAGACATTTTTTGATATTTTATGCACAGCCCCCCCCCCCCCCCATCGCCCCACTCTCTGGAGCTCACATTTAAACTTTACGGCCCACTGCTTATCACCCACCTTATTATCTTTTTTAATTTCTCTTCAGTGTCACTCGCTATTCTGTTGAGACCCCACGTAGTATGTTTTAAAAGTTATTTTTTTTTATTTCTTTAAGTCATTAAGACACCACAAGTTAAACACTAGTAAATACAGTATATAATTTGCTCATGGCTCTACAATATAATTAGGCATTTCTGATTTTTGATGTGTGTCCTTTGATGACTTCAGAGATGTTTTTCAGCTTTTTATTGTTGCTCGCTAACAGCTCCGTCTCCCTGCTGCGTTAAATAAACAGCAACTCAGATGAAGGCCGCTCTGCTTTCCATTGACAGCCCGGCGACTCCAAAGGGCCTGACTGAGCGCAGGGCCGACGCGCTCAAAAAATCCAAAGGACGGCTTTCTGAAATGATTTTTTCTCCTTTTTTGCCAAACAGAACGAGTGTTAATGAACGTCACATTTGTATGTTATATAATATCACTTTCCACGGGAGGGACTAACTAGTGACACGTGTTACGAGCTGCAGTTTCACCTCGGTTTGTGTTTCGGTATTCTTTTCATATGTTTTAAATGGATGAATGGGCTTTAGAGACGTATAAACGTTGTCACACACGTGAGAATGGGAGGGAGCTGAATGGACCAAGTGAAGGTAATTCCACGCCAGACCAGGGGGTGGCAGGGTGTGCTAAACCTTCTTCTGTTGTCTCTGCACGCCAAAAATGGGAAAACCTGCCTGAGTCAACCCTGAATACGTCACTTCTGGCGCCCAGATGTGCGTCACTTCTGGTTATGATGTCAGACACACATCACTTCCTGTTCCCCTACATCACTTCCGGTTATGACTGTCCATCTGGTAGTTACTGTCTCTTGGACGTATTCAGTGTTAATGTTGGTAGTGCACCATATATTGGAATGTTTGTTATAATGCATGTACTAATAAAATGCATTGCATTGTTATTCCAACAGATGGCGCATCACAAAATTTAGCAGTGCTTTAATGAATCCTACACCAAATGGCATATAACAGAGACATACATAGTGCAATTGTCATTCCAATAGGTGGCGCATCACAAACATTAGCACTGCTTTAATGAATCCCATACCAAATGGCATATAACAGAGACATACATATTCCATTTGTCATTCCATTAGAAGGCGCATCACAAACAATAACACTGATTTTTTTGAATCTCATACTAAATGGCATATAACAGAGACATACAGTAAGCATTGCCTTTGTCATTCCAACAGATGGCACATCACAACCATTAGCGCTGATTTTGTGAATCCCATATCAAATGGCATACAACAGAGACATGTGCATTTCATTCATCACTGCAACAGATGATGCATCATAATCATTAACACTGCTTTCACAAATCCCATACCACATGGCATATAACAGAAACATATGTATTGCATTTGTCATTCCATCAGAAGGCGCATCACAAACATCAACACTGATTTTTTGAATCTCATAATAAATGGCATATAACAGAGACATACAGTAAGCACTGCCTTTGTCATTCCAACAGATGGCACATCACAACCATTAGTGCTGATTTTGTGAATCCCATATCAAATGGCATATAACAGAGACATGTGCATTTCATTCATCACTGCAACAGATGGCGCATCATAATCATTAACACTGCTTTTACAAATCCCGTACTACATGGCATATAACAGAAACATATGTATTGCATTTGTCATTCCAATAGATGGTTTATCACAAACATTAACAATGCTTTTACGAATCCCATATGAAATGGCATATAACAGAGACATACGTATTGCATTTGTCATTCAATCAGAAGGCGCATCACAAACATCAACACTGATTTTTTGAATCTCATAATAAATGGCATATAACAGAGACATACAGTAAGCACTGCCTTTGTCATTCCAACAGATGGCACATCACAACCATTAGCACTGATTTTATGAATCCCGTATCAAATGGCATACAACAGAGACATGTGCATTTCATTCATCACTGCAACAGATGGCGCATCATAATCATTAACACTGCTTTTACAAATCTCATACAACATGGCATATAACAGAAACATATGTATTGCATTTGTCATTCCATCAGAAGGCGCATCACAAACATCAACACTGATTTTTTGAATCTCATAATAAATGGCATATAACAGAGACATACAGTAAGCACTGCCTTTGTCATTCCAACAGATGGCACATCACAACCATTAGTGCTGATTTTGTGAATCCCATATCAAATGGCATATAACAGAGACATGTGCATTTCATTCATCACTGCAACAGATGGCGCATCATAATCATTAACACTGCTTTTACAAATCCCGTACTACATGGCATATAACAGAAACATATGTATTGCATTTGTCATCCCAATAGATGGTGCATCACAAACATTAACACTGCTTTTATGAGTTCCATATATGAGGAGTCAAAATGCACATACATCCCAATAAGTTCCAAAGTGCGTATTTCCAAATACATCCGAAAATGCCCACTAGTGAGGAAAACCATCAAACCCAGCTTGTAACAAAGGCAAACACAGACATATAAAAATAAAAAGGTTTTAATCCCACAGAAAAGCTCTGTCAAGCAGTGAGGCTCTGTTGAGCACAAAAGGCATAAATGATTGGCCAACACAACAATAAGGAAATCCCAAGTAAGCACAGCTTGAAATATCCCAAATCCAAAGTGAGGTGAAAACACAGCACAGAAGGTCACAAATACAGAAATACCAAAAAGCACAGCAGAAACACCAAAAGTCACCAAAAGTCCCACCTGCATTCGAATGAACTGCCAAGAGCTGTGAGAGGCCCTCTGGATTTATAGGCAGGAGGGCAGCTCCTGGGGGTTCATTGACAGGGGGCCCTGCCTCTTGGGGGACCTCCCACAGAAACACGGCATTGATATGCAGACAAAATGAAGAACAAAGAATACAAATAATAAAGACAAGAAGTGTTAATGTAAACCAAAGAATCAAAAATGGAATTAAAGGACATAAAACAAAGAGCTCAACCTCAGCCAGGGATGAAATTCTGTCTGAAACATAACACATATGCATTGCATTTGTCATTCCAACAGATGGCTCATCACTCATGACTGTAAAACGTTGTGATGCGCCATCTGTTGGAAATACAAATGCAATGCATTTTAGTACTACATGCATTACAGAGCACATTCAAATAGATGGTGCACTGCAAAGGTTAATGCTGGGTCCTCGTTGATATAGAGGTCCTCTGTAAAGCAATGGCATCTAAGAGATGTGGGCTCCCCAGGAAGGAGCATCCGTCTGACATCTTTGAGTTTAGTTAGAAGATGTCACAAGGTTTCTGTTTACAATGGATATCTTATTACAGGCGAATATGGTCTGACTTGACTTGACTTGATACGATTTGTGCTGATTTCAACTTTTACTTACACAAAAGCTGAAATTTAAATAACAGCGGGGAGTCTTCTCATATACACTGTATTATTTCAGATTCTGTTAAATTGAAAAAAGATTTTAAAACTACAAACATATTAATGTACTTTGATTTGCATCCATTTCCTAAGGGTCGGTGAGCTTTAATATTGTTCTGAGTGTGGAATGAATAGTTTAATAACAAAACACACTGAGAAATGTGTAGGCTTAGGGGAACAGAGTAGGTATCTGATAAAATGAGTTTTCTTTCAAAATGGTAAATAGGAATACATTGTAAATATCTATTTTTTAATTTAGGAGAATAAAGCGGCAAAAAATAAATAAATCTCCAAACCAGGAATGAGAGAGATGTGTGTCTGTTTTTTCCCTGCCTCTGTGGAGTTTGCTGTTTGAGAGCAGGAGGTGATCCTCAGCTACTTCCATTCATCCCACTGAGCGTGCATACGTGTAGAAAGGGCGCACAGAAATCAGCACGTCCATCTTAATAAACGGACAAGGGGCTGTGTGTCCGCGGCTGTCGGGTTTCTATGTCTCCATTATATGCCATTTGGTGTAAGAGTCAAAAAAAACTGTGCTAATGTTTGTGATGCGCCATGTGTTGGAATGACAAATGCATTGCATTTTAGTACTACATGCATTACAAAATACATTCCAACAGATGGTGCACTGCAAATGTTAACACTGAATGCGCCCAACAGAAAGTAACTGACGGACAGACAGATATTAAGAAATCATCTTATCAATCTTAATAAAGTGTGTGTCTGTGTATCTGTGTGTCCATTGGGTTTCTGTGTTTTCATTTTATGCCATTTGGTATGGGATTTGTAAAAGCAGTGCTAAAGTTTGTGATGCGCCATCTGTGAAATGACACATGCGATGCATACATCTCTATTATACGCCATTTAGTATGGGATTCATAAAAGCAGTGTTAATATTTGTGATGCGCCATCTGTTGGAATAAAATGGCAATGCATTTTATTACTACATGCATTACAACAAACATTCCAATAGATGGTGCACTACAAACATTAACACTGAATACTCCAACAGAGAGTAACTGCTGGATGGACAGACATTAAGTCTATCTGTAGAAATCAGCATATTCACCTTAATAAAGTGTGTGACTGTGTGTTTGTCCAGATGCTTTGTTTCTGTTATATGCCATTTAGTATGGGATTGATAAAAGCAGTACTATTGTTTGTGCATGCACCATCTGTTAGAATACAAAATGCAATCAATCAATTAAAATCAATCAATCAAAATCTTTATTGTCATTGTAGCAATGAGACATTATACAATGAAATTTTTAGGTGCAATTTTCCAGTGCAGAAAAAAATAAAATAAAATAAAAATAAAAACAAAACCAAAACACAATTACTCAAGTTACAACTAAAATATGGGAATAAAATAAGTATCCAAAATTGTCCATAACAGCAGAACAATGTTTTCCACTCATACATACATACATACATACATACATACATACATACATACATACATACATACATACATACATACATATACATACATACATACATACATACATTATATTGCACTTGTCCCTTATCTAATGTTAACTTAGAATGAAGGTGCACTCGGTCAGATTGACCACTTGATGCATCTGTCTCTATTATATGCCATTTGGTATGGGATTGATAAGAGTAGGGCTAATGCTTGTGATGTGCCATCTGTTGGAATACAAAATGCAATGCATCTGTCTCTATTATATTCCATTTGGTATTGGATTGATAAAAGCAGCGCTAATGTTTGTGATGTGCCATCTGTTGGAATACAAATGCAATGCTTTTTATTACTACATGCTTAATAAAATATATTCCAATAGATGGATACTGCAAATGTTAACCCTGAAAACATCTAACAGAGACTAACTAACTGCAGGATGGACAGAAACCAGCTTATCTACCTTAATAAAAAGACAAGTGTCTGTATGTGTGTGCGTGTGTCTGTCCCATTGCTTTGTCTGTTATGTGCCATTTGATATAGGAGTCATAAAATCAGTGGTAATGCTTCAAATGCACCATCAGTTGGAATGAATAATGCAATGCATTTTATCACAACATGTGGTACAAAATACATTTCAAGAGATGGTGCACTGCAAATATTAACATTGAATTTGATGTTGAGTCTACCTGCAGAAATCTGCTTATTCAACTTTAAAATAAAGTGTGTGCCTGTGTATCTATGTGTCTGTCTGGTCACTATGTCTCTCTTACATGCCATTTGGTATTGGATTTATTAAAGCACTGCTAATGTTTCTAAAGCACCATCTGTTGGAATAAAAATAATTTATTATTATAAAAATTAATTATTTATTACTATATGCAATTTAAAAAATTATTTATTACTATATGCATTATAAAATATGTTCCAGTAGATGGTGCACTGCAACAGAGAGTAACTGCCAGATGAACAGAAGTCAGCTCATCCACCTTAATAAAAGGACAAGTGTCTGTGTGTGTCTGTGCGTGTGCGTGTGTGCGTGTGTGTCCATCCATTTTCTGTGCTTCTCTCCTGTGCCATTTGTTAGTGGTTCAGAGGTACCATCAGCTGAACTTAAAAATGCAATGCATTTCATTAGTGAATGAATTACATTCCAACAGAGGGTGCACTGCACATGTTAATGCTGAATATGTGCAACAGAGAGTAAATACAAGACGAGCAGATAGAGAGAACTTTATTTGCCCCCCCCCCCCAATTTAACATCGAGTCTACTTGCAGAAATCCGCTTATCAGTCTTAATAAAGTGTATCTGTGTGTTCATCCAGTTTCTGTGTCTCCGTTTATAAGCCATTTGGAATAG
The DNA here is from genome assembly GCF_900747795.2 of Erpetoichthys calabaricus. Classification (NCBI taxonomy): domain Eukaryota; kingdom Metazoa; phylum Chordata; class Cladistia; order Polypteriformes; family Polypteridae; genus Erpetoichthys; species Erpetoichthys calabaricus. The sequence continues at coordinate 141,538,136 of NC_041406.2, forward strand.
GCTGCACAAAAGCTGATGCACCATTTGTTGGAATGAAAATGCAGTGTATTTTGTTACAACACGTATTACAAAAAACATTCCAATAGATGGTGTAACTGCAAACGTCAATGCAGAATTTGCGAGGAGTCAGTCGATGACTTAGACTACAACCCATCTTAGGTGGGGAGCGGGGCTAGTTTTTAATAAATTTGGAAAAATTCCTAAATTCCTGTCTTTGCTGTGTCATTCCGGGGTTTTGAGAATTGCTTCAATACAGAAAAAAAGAATTGAAATGATTTTTAAGACAAGTTTGCAACTTAACAAAGTGTGTAAAAAGTGAAGGGGGTCTGATTATGTACTGAAGGCGCCATAAGTCTGGGTAAGCTACGCCGTATAGTGAGGCAGCGGTGGGATTTGAACCCTTCAGAAGTTCGTCCATGCAGCCAGCCAGCCAGGGTTACAAGCGGGGCAATGTGATAAAAGAAACACAAATCCTTCTCCTAAAGCGAACAAATATAATAATCGATAATCCGAACATTCATAAGCAGAAGAAGAAGCCGTTTGCATTAATGACGTACCGCGGCTCGGGTGGCTCTGGCGGCAGTTGAAAGGCGAGAGCTGGTACCATTTTAATGAGACGAAGTGGTCAGCCTTTAAAAATGAAGGAAAAATGTGTGGGAACAAAGCAAGAAAATCATATAAAAGAAAGAGAGAAAATGAAAAACAATCATCTCATAAATGAACACTGCAAAAAAAAAAGATAAATCCGCCGCCTCATTTTCCTGGCAGCCCACCATGATGTTTTGCAAATGACCGATGATACGTCTGTTATCTTGACACCATACTCTTCACTTCTGAAACTGTTTATGGGAAACAAACATCACGAGGACGGCTTTGCCAGACGCTAAGTAAATCACTGCAGGCCTGACGAGTCAAGCGCTGCCAGCTTCACCCACATTGTCATTGTTATGATGTCATGCATTCCTCGCCCCTGATACTGCATCCAAATTTGGGCACGAAACCTCATCCCCGATCACTTGGCATCCCCCCCCCCTACCCACCCCATGCCTTCATCGGGACGTGAAGAGGTGCGTACAGAATACACACGCCGGCCGGGGGACCTGCTTCCATCCGACAAAGTGTTTGCGTGAAAGACGGTTACCCGGTCGGGAAGGGGACGGGGCAGACGAAAAGATGAACGAGGGGATGAAAAGAAAAGAAAAGAACAGAAAAGAAAAGAAATCTCCCCCTCTTCTCCATCTGGGCCATTAAAATCTGAGACGCAGACTTATCTTTTTATGTCATCCCTAACTAACAGCTTATTATGAGTTACCATAATCCTTAAAAGCCAGGCATGGAAGAGAGACAAGTTCTTTAGATAAAACCAAAAAAGCAAGCCTTGTAACCAAGCACCAGATGTATTTTTTGTTTTTGCTCTTGTACATATTTAGCCGAGCTTTTCAAGTGGTGAAGATTTGCATGTTAGTTTTGCGATACTAATGAATATGTTTTTGATTTACATTTTAGAAAATGGAAACTTTTATCTTCTTTGGGGCTTTGTAACTTAATGACTTCCAGAAGACGCTTTGGTGTCCTCTTTTAACCCTTCATCTTTATTTGAAACTCCTCACTTATCCCAAAACCAAAAGGCACTTCTTTTGTGCTGTCAGCATCTCCAGCAGTTTCAGAGTTGGGGATTCTGAAGTTCTTCGCCCATGACCACCAAAACGTGCGGTGAGGGGTTGCTTCCATGGGATTTTAACAGAGGGGCTTCAGAAAAGTAGTCCGGACCCTTCACTTTTGACACAAATTTTGCTATGCTGAGGCCTCGCGCTAAAATCATTTTCAATTTTTCTTCCCCTCATCGAGTAACACTCAGTACAGGAGTTTGGGAAATTTTCGAAATTTGCTAAAAATGGACATCTGGGGTATCCCATTGATTGAAATTATTCAAGGCCTTTAGTTGGTACTTAGTGGAAGTTCCTCTGGCAGCCATTCCAGCCCAGAGTCTTCTTGGGGTTGATGTCACAAATTTCACCCTCTTGGGATTTGGAGATTTCAAGACATTCTTCTCTGCAGAACTTCTCAAACTCCATCAGGTTGGAAGAAGACTCACTCACTCAGTACTTAGCAGAAGCCTCTTTGGCAGCCATTCCAGCCTGCTATCTCCTTGGGGTTGTTGCCACAAGCTTTGCACTCCTGGATTTGGAGATTTCATGCCATTCTTCTCTGCAGATCTTCTCAAGCTCTGCCATGTTGGATGAAGACTAACTCACTTTGTACTTAGCTGAAGCCTTTTTGGCAGCCATTCCATGTTGTTATCTTCTTGGGGTTGATGCCCACAAGCTTCACACTCCAGGATTTGGAGATTTTCTGTCATTCTTCTCTGCAGATCTTCTCAAACTCCATCAGGTTGGAAGAAAACTCACTCAGTACTTAGCTGAACCCTCTTTGGCAGCCATTCCAGCCTGCTATCTCCTTGGGGTTGTTGCCACAAGCTTCACACTCCTGGATTTGGAGATTTCATGCCATTCTTCTCTGAAGATCTTCTCAGGCTTTGCCATGTTGGATGAAGAGTCACTCACTTAGTCATTAGCTGAAGCTTTTATGGCAGCCATTCCATGTTGTTATCTTCTTGGGGTTGATGCCCACAAGCTTCACACTCCAGGATTTGGAGATTTTCTGTCATTCTTCTCTGCAGATCTTCTCAAACTCCATCAGGTTGGAAGAAGACTCACGCAGTACTTAGCCAAAGCCTCTTTGGCAGCCATTCCAGCCTGCTGTCTCCTTGGGGTTGTTGTAACACCTGAATTTGGTGATTTTCTGCTTTCTTCTATGCAGATCTTCTCAAACTCCATCAGAATGGATGAAGAATGACACACTAAGTACTTGAAGACTCTTTGGCAGCCATTCCAGCCTGGTATCTTCTTGAGTCTTTTAAAACGAATCTTCACACTCCCAGATTTGGTAATTTTCTGTCTTCTTCTCTGCAGATCTTCTCAAACTCCATCAGGTTGGATGAATAATCACTTACTCACTACTTAGCCAAAGCCTCTTTGGCTATAATTCCAGCCTTATATCTTCTTGGGGTTGATGCCACAAGCTTCACTCTCCAGGATTTGAAAAGTTCATGCCATTCTTCCCTGAAGATCTCCTCAAGCTCAGTTGTGTTAGATGAAGACTCACTCACTCAGTACTTAGCTGATGCCTCTTTGGTAGCCATTCCATGTTGGTATCTTCTTGGGTCTGATGCGACAAGCTTCACACTCCTGGATTTGAAGATTTCATGTCATTCTTCTCTGCAGATCTTCTCAAGATCCATCAGATTGGATGAAGAATCACTTACTCACTACTTAGCCAAAGACTCTATGGCAGCCATTCTATGTTGGTATCTTCTTGGGGTTGTTGCTACAAGCTTTGCACTCCAGGATTTGGATATTTTCTGCCTTTTTCTATACAGATCTTCTCAAGCTCTGCCATGTTGGATGACAAGTTCCTCACTCAGTTCTTAGCTAAAGCCTCTTTGGCAGCCATTCCAGTCTGCTATCTTCTTGGGCCTGTTGTGACACCTGAATTTGGTGATTTTCTCCCTTCTTCTCTGCAGATCTTCTCAAACTCCATCAGGTTGGATAAAGACTCACTCACTCACTACTTGGCCGAAGCCTTTTTGGCAATCATTCCAGCCTGGTATCTTCTTGAGTCTGTTGCAACGAGCTTCACACTCCCAGATTTGGAGATTTTCTGCCTCCTTCTCTGCAGATCTTCTCAAACTCCATCAGGTTGGATGAAGAATCACTTACTCACTACTTAGCCAAAGCCTTTTTGGCAATCATTCCAGCCTTATAACTTCTTGGGACTGACGCCACAAGCTTTGCACTCCAGGATTTGAAAATTTCAAGCCATTCTTTCCTGCAGATCTTCTCAAGCTCTGTCATGTTGGATGGAGACTCACTTATTCACTACTTATTCACTACTACCATTTACAGCCTGCTGTCTACTTGGGTCTGATGCAATGACCTTCACACACCTGGGATTTGTAGATTTTTTGTCCTTCTTCTCTATAGAACTTCTCAGGTTCTGTCAAGATGGATCTAGACCGTCGGTCGACTGCTATTTTCAGGTCTCTACAAAGATGTTTGATTGGGTTTAAGTCCAGGATCTGGTTATACAACTCTAGGACATCGCCAGAGCTTTATCCGTAAGCCACTCCTGTGTTGTGCTTGCATGGTCTTGTTGGAAGGTCAACTTCTAGCATGGCCTGAGGTCCAGAGCACTCTGAGCAGGACTCCAGAAATGAGAGTGACTTAGAAACAATGGAGGGCAGCATTTGGAAGTCTGATTAAGTTGTAATTTTGGTTTCTTTTTGGAGAGACCTCATTCATGGTGGACCTATGCCAGTGTCTTGTCGGTCCCTCTTGTGTCCCACAGGAGAACTCTCCTTTTCAGTCGGGTATATTGCCCTCTGGTAAGATGCCAGTGCCTTCTCTCCCCCTTATTATCAGGACCTCATGAGGTCCCTCTGTCCAGTCAGGCTCACTTCTTCCTGCCATCTGAGTGTCGTGCAGACACTCGATTTCAAAAGACTGAAGGGATGACCAGAAATTCATCTGAGGTGTCATCATAATTACAAAGAATGAAAGGGTCGGGCTGCCATTCTGATTCATGAAGAGCAAAACTAGGCATTGGACCAGTAGACTGAACGTTCATAGTGGAAGACGGATCTCAAATCTAGTTAGGATCGTTCATGCTGTCATACACGTGCGAATATGAAGGAGCTGTACAGACCAAGTGAGGGTAATTCCATGCCAGGCCAGGGGGTGGCAGGGATGCGCTAAACTTTCTTCTGTTGTCTCTGCAGACAAAAAAATGGGAAAACCTGTCTGATCCAACTCTGAAGACATCACTTCTGGTTCCGGTGCACAGAACTGACCACTTCCAGTAGCCCAGAAGCACGTCACCTCCTGGTTCACTATGCCACTTTAAAACCACCCTCTTTTCCAAGCATCCTCAGTTCAGTTATGGACTCCAATCCATGCCCATCAGTGCTATTTTCAAACCATATACATATATATCATTTACGGGTGGCTGCCTCAAACCTTCTTGAGTGTGTCGAGTCTAATAATTTCACAATGTCCACGGCCCAAACGTGGACTATCCCATAGTCACTGTGGAAACGGATGCTGCTTTCTCGTTTTCTATGAACATTTCCTTAATTCTCCGAGGCGACTGCAATGCTCTGGACAAACGCGGCGAGCTGCTGACTCAGCTCTCTTAAGCGGCTTTAGCACTTTCCAAGCTGATTAATGCACACAATTTATGAGACGCACAAAGAATCCTTCACTTTGGAGAGATGGGCTATTCCTTTTCTCGACAATAGACACAATGCACCTTCAGGATTACTAGGCAGTATTTTTTTTTTTTTAGCATTTACAAAAGATATTATTCACCCTATTATTATGTCTGATTGCAGGCCCCTACAATTAAAAAATTCTCTTTTGCAGGCATACAAGTGCCAAGGGGATGATGGAAAATCAATAACTCATTGTTAGACTAGAATGCAACAATTGGATGAGTATATTTAAAACTTCATAAAGAAAAATGATAATTCTAATTTTGATTAAAGTGCGATTTGAGGGACCTTGAAGTGCTGGCTGAAGTTTATTGGAATAACAAGTTACAGTAAACGGAAAACGCTGCGGTTGGCGCCAATGAACGTTCTGCAGTCGTTTGAGTTGAAAAGTGTAAACTGTTAGGATAAAGACTGACAAAAGGCCGACTGGCGTGTGCCCCCCCCCCCCAACCACTTGGTTTCCAGGGACCCGCATGATGTAGCCACTTGTGTCCACTGGTCACTTTTGTGTGGTTGTGTTCCCATCGCACAACAGGAACTGTGACCCTTAAGCAAAATATGGTGTCCCACACGTGCTCATGAAAGGCAGCTGATGGGCTCACAAAGGGATAATTCCGTGCCAGACCAGGGTTTGGCAGGGTGCACTAATCCTCCCTCTTGTTCATCGGCGAGACCAACCACTGGAAATTTCACCTGGACTCGAGGACACCATTTCCAGTTCCTGGCCAGATGACATAATTTCCAGTTCCTGCCCCAATGACATCACTTCCCCTGAGAAGCTTTTAAACCACCTACCATTATGGTTCTATTGTTGGACTGAAGTCTGTTGAGACCTCTTCTATGGAGCCAACTTGTCATTTTTGGCAGCCTAATTCAAATATGATATCTATTGAACAGAGTGAACGAGTACAACTATGGTGCTTACCGTATTTACTCACGTATAAGTCGGGTCTTGAAACCTGAAAAATCAATCATAAAATCAGACCCCGACTTATAGGCCCATTCTAAAATGCGACCCTTACATTTTTACATTTTCTTGCCTCCTCCAATCTCACATCAGTTTCTCAGACGCATCGAATTTTGTCGCAGCAGCGCAGTTACCAATTTCTTTCACCACTTCATTGACGTTTAATTTAAAACCAGCTTCAAATTTTGTTCTGATCGAACACTCCATCGTAGATAAGGGATGCTCTTACGATAAAGGTGTATGAGGGTGTGAGATGCAAAAAAACCGCAAAATTGTGCAAACGTCGGTTCAGAATTGTTCAGGTATTACTGTGTGATCACGTAGGCACAATACATGGAATTAAAAAAGGCTGTGTGCTCGGTGGTTACTCTCTCAGGTGGGCGTTAGCATATCATAACCTCTTGGACCAACAGCATGAGTTTTCTGCATTCGGCTTATACAACCGACATTATAAAAATGTCAGAAATTTTACGGTAAAATCAAGCCCGTGGGAGAACTTAAACGCGAGTATATACGGTATTTTATTAAACTAAAATTTTACCCACTTTTATACCAATTAACAAGGCTCTTGTTGCCCTTTTTATTTACACAGAAGCAAACAGAGATGCCCTTGTTCACCTTCATTTTTTATAATACCCCTAGGACCCTTAGCTTTTCAAATGGGAGCATCAACGCAGGTAAAAGCAATAAGCCTACAAAGTTTGGTAAATCATTGTGATGTGTTCTCTTAATTCACCGTGGCCTAAACATGAGTAGGGAGGTATCCAGATTCAGATCCCATTCCCAGTCCGTCTGTCTCCCGAGGATGAATTGGTGTTAGTAAATTGGACTCGTGTGTGTTTGAATGAGCACTGTGATAAGGTGGTGCTCCGTTCAGCGTTGGTTTTCACCTTGCTGTCAATGCCGCAGTGGTTCACTTTGCCCGCTTTGCCCCAAATTGAATAAAGAGGGTCAGAGAACATTTTGATGTTACACAAATGGCACATTTCTATAATCAGTGCAAGCGAATAAAAAAAGAGCTTTGTTACCTTCAGGTGGGGATGCTACCGAGCATTAATGCAACCAATGACCTTAAACAAATAGAAATACTAAAGAAAAAATGTCGAAAGACTGAGGCATTTGTTACCCTATGGGGCAACACTGAGTCCGCTTAAAGTAATGTTATTCCAGAAGTAAATTACATCTTAAGAATGCTGCCGTCGGGGATTAATTAAAAAAGGTTTGATGTACATCTTAAAATAATTATATCCTTTGTGACAGCAGGTAGAAAATCATGATGCTCATTGAAAGCCTTTGTGTTGCCATTAACAAAGACAGGCTCGAGCTACTGAAGTTTCGTAATTATTATGTGGCCTTTGGCTCCTGTCGAGCCAGTGAGCAGCTTAATCCTGGTACAAGAACAGATCGGGTAATAACTGGAGGAGGAGGAGGAGGAGAACAGAATAAGACGGCATTCATCTTGAAACCTTGTACCGCAATAATGAATGCCCATTAGCTCCTAATGATACCCCTATAGCCTCATCATTTAAAACTTTCAAGATTTGTAGTAGACAGTTGTGTTGTGTTGTAGCAATGTTTATTAATCAACTATTATTACAGGCCCCAAAGTGTATAATATACACCATGAAAATCCAATTAGTGGGAATTTGGGACGATATTAATCATGATAAATGAATAGCTTTCTTGGATTTAGACCTCCACAAATTTCATCTTAACTATTTATAACTAAACAAAACAAAACTAGCCATACATTACACTGTTGTGTCCCTGGTCATCATTACTCATTGGATGAAGGTTCTAACAGGCTAATGCAGACTCAGTTGTTAGTGTGGGAGAAACAAGACTACGACACCTCAACGGCTCTGTCATTTAAACAACCCTAATGTGTGAGTGGGGACAAGGGACACATCCAAGGACTGGGCCATCCAAAGCTAAACATACTTAACCCTAACCCTAATTTCCAATGCAGCTCTGCACATGTAAGTTTTGTCCAGGCATTGGTATTAAACTCAACGGGCAAAGAAGTCATAACATTTCAACCCATACAAAGTCTGAATTAGCACAAGTCACCCTAATTCAAGATGTTCATTAGAAATGTAATGGTGATAAGTGCAGAGTCATCTGCATTACCTGTTTGGTGGTGAAGGGGTGAGAGAGATAATTAGTCAGATGGCACAGCACAAACATTAACACTGCTTTTACAAATCCCATACCAAATGACACAAAACAGAGACATAAGCATTGATTTTGCCACTCTCACATGAGGCACATGACAAATATTAACTCTGCTTTTATGAATCCCATACCAAATGGCATATGACAGAGACAAGTACATTGTATTTTCCATTCCAACAGATGGTGCATCACAAACATTAACACTGCTTTTGTGACTTCCATACCAAATGGCAAATAACAGAAACATGAGCATTGCGTTTTTCATTCCAACAGATGGCATTATAATGATAATAATAATAATAATAATAATAATAACTCTTCATGCTTATATAGCACTTTTCTCACTACATAAAGTGCTTTATATAGTGAATAGGGAGTCGCTTTAACCACCACTAATGTGCAGCATCCACCTGGATGACACACCTGCAGCCATTTTTGTGCCAGTACGCTCACCACACATTAGCTGTTAGGTGGTGAAGGGGTGAGAGAGAGATAATAAGCCAGATGACACATCAGAAACATTAACACTGCTTTTACAAATCCCATACCAAATGACACAAAACAGAGACATAGGCATTGATTTTGCCACTCTAACATAAGGCACATGACAAATATTAACTCTTCTTTTACAAATCCCATACCAAATGACACAAAATAGAGACATAGGCATTGATTTTGCCACTCTAACATAAGGCACATGACAAATATTAACTCTGCTTTTATGAATCCCATACCAAATGGCATATGACAGAGACATGTACATTGCATTTTCCATTCCAACAGATGGTGCATCACAAACATTAACACTGCTTTTATGACTACCATACCAAATGGCAAATAACAGAAACATGAGCATTGCATTTTTCATTCCAACAGATGGCATTATCCATCCATCCATTTTCCAACCCACTGAATCCAAACACAGGGTCACGGGGGTCTGCTGGAGCCAATCCCAGCCAACACAGGGCACAAGGCAGGATCCAATCCCGGGCAGGGTGCCAACCCACCGCGGGATGGCATTATAATAATAATAATAATAAGAAGAAGAATAACTCTTCACTCTTATATAGCATTTTTCTCACCACTCAGAGTGCTTTATATAGTGAGTAGGGAGTTGCTTTAACCACCACTAACGTGTAGCATCCACCTGGATGACACAACGGCAGCCATTTTTGTGCCAGTACACTCACCACACATTAGCTGTTAGGTGGTGAAGGGGTGAGAGAGATAATTAGCCAATTAGAGACGGGGGATGACTAGGGGGCCAGAATGACATATTTATCCAGGACATCAGGATACGCCCTACTCTTTACAAAGAGATGCCCAAGGATCTCTCATAAGCACTGAGAGTCAGGACCTCAGGTTTTTCGTCTCATCTGAAGGATGGTGCCATTTTTACACTGTAGTGTCCCAGCCAGTGCACTTTGGCACTGGGATCCACATTCAGACCCCTAGGGTTAAGCGCCCCCTGTTGGCTTTGCCTGCACATCTTCCAGCAGCAATCCCAACAATTCCTAGATGGTCTCCCATCCAAGTGCTGACCGGACTCAAACAGGCTTAGCTTCAGGTGGACAACCTCTTCTGAAGTGTGGGTGGCATCGCAGCTCCATTATGCAGAGTCATCAGAGAAATTCAGAAGGACGACACCGAAGTCTGCTGTGGCAGCTTTGCCTTTCCAATCATCCAAAGAAAGTAAAAATGATATCTAGAAATAAAGCTTGTAGATCATGAAGTGTACAGTGGAGGGACATTTCAGCTTTACAGCTACGTTTTGCAGGATTCCTTGCTTAAAAGACAAAGCACATCATTGTGTCTCTGTGGTTTGTGAAAAGGAGGACACGGGGAAATTTTCTCAATGGGGTCTTGTGATTATTTGATGATCCAGTGATGTTGCGTGGGTTTAATTAACCTGCACAAGTAAATTTCATCCACCGTAAAACCAGACCTGTCATATGTTTGCTGCAATTAGTGACTAAAGAATTCAGTAAGTAATGAAGAAGCAGCGATATCTATCTTACATATTCAGGAAATGGGAGATTTTCGTAAAGTAAAAACACACTGGGCCGTTTCCGCCGAGCTCATGTGGCTAACGGCTGTTGGCCTTCCATTTTGATAGTGCCAATAGCTATCAAATTAAGAGGACCTTTATTTATTTACTCTTTTTGTTTAAGTTGCTAAGCTAATTGACATCCTGAGGTTGCTTCCTGTACCTGTCATCCTGCCGTAGTTCGCTACGAGGCAAAACAAGGAAACCATAACGAGTAACAGACAGGCCTGCTTCATTGACAGTCAAGTAGCTGAGACATCCGTCTGTCTGAGCGAATGAGAAAATAAAATAAAAACAATAAGCCGAGTCCAAACACTGAAGAAACTAAAAATGAAAGCCTGACATGGAAGCAAACGGGTGCTGAGATCGGGAACTGCAGTGCAGACGGGTTTCTGAGAATACGAAAAGCCTGATGACACCTGGGCAGCGGTTTACAGTCACTTCTCTTTAAAGTCATTGAACTACACTTATTACGGCTGAGCTCAGGACAAATTGCTTTTCCACCAAAATAAAGCCATTTTATTGTCGGAGGGATAAGTTCGACACCCAAAACCTGTACATTATAACAATGCACTTCAAAAAGAACCATGTGTAAGAAATCGCGTGGCCACGTTATTCCAAAGGAACACTCCATGATCCACATAATATGGCAAACTACACGGACATAAAGTACAACTCCATGGCCAGAACAACTTCTTCAATGCATTGTCACGCACGTACGCCTAGGACACAGTATAAGGGCTCAGGTGACGGCAATTCTCCGCCGGTCCAGGGGGTGGCGCTGTGTCATAACGGTCTCTCTCTTTTCCCCTCTCTGCGGATCAGAAGTTTGACAGCTCTCTATCACCGACATCACTTCCGGCGTGTTGTCGGGTACAAAATCTACACATTTTGGTTTATATTTCCATTATTTTATTTTGTTCAAGACAAGACAACAGATGAACTACATTCAGGACAAATCCAAGCATGTCTTCTTCCCAGTTATAGCTCACTTTTAAAACAGCTGTTCCAACAAAGAAAGGAAGACATGCCGGTGGCTCAGTTACTTTATAACACTGAGGAAGGACGGACATCTAATTATTTTACAGCCTGGGGAAGGAAGACCTGCCGATACCGCAAAAGATTTTATTGTTTGGGAAATCGGACAGTGAATTCATTCATTCATCATATTGACAGCCACCCAATCAGAATATCTAACAGTCACATCGGCAGAATTTCAGAATAAATATGTCTCGTCTGAGGATCGATATAGGAAGGAGGGAGGGAGGAAGAAGAAGGGACGAAGATATCAGAAGAGAACAGAGCGACGTCAAAGTGCGGCCGTCTCCATCTGATCGTCAGAAAATCATCTCATGAACAACTGCGAGTGCGAGATCATAAGCCGCCTGCGACATTCATCCTTGTCATCTTTACTTTTTCGTAAGCTTTTTCTAAAGACTATATATATCGAGACTTTGCTATCAGTCCTGTTTTCTATTATTCTTTGTTCTACTGGTATTATTACTCCTTTTAATAAACGCCACACTGCTTTAAACTGTCTATGCTTTGTCTTCATGTCTAGAGTGATTGAAGTAATAAGGTAGATTTCTTTGAGCACCTGGTGTGGCCGGAGGTTTGCCATACGCTCTGTGCTGCGAGGTTTATTAAGGCTGAGGGTGTGCGCTCCACCCAATAGTAGGGAACAGGACATCAAGTGAGGCCTTCTTGACTGGTAAATGGCCGATAGTCAAGGATGCTGAGCCTTTGTATGTTTGAATATGTTCTTGGAGACCAAAAGTAATTTTTAGGTCTGAGATATCATTAAAACATCGTATGTTGCTTGTGCCGATAATAAGTAAGTCTCTTGAAACGCTGACAGAGTGAAAGGCTGTGCTATTCCTAAGGCACTTGTGTGGTTTAAGGTGCTCGAGGTTAACCAGCTATGTGTGTGTCATTCATGGGGCACTGTTGAGGGTCTGTGTGTATATCTGTGTATGTGTGTGTTAATCTTAAAGTGCGACAGTAGACCAACCCGGCAACGAACTTGATGAGTACACTTACCCTTGAAGAAAACAGGTAAAGGGTAAGTAGAGGGAAATACTACGATAATATACGGCGTCCGTCCATCTGGACCCGCCCCTTTCTGTATGACTGTCCAATGAGGAGGAACTGCCATCTTGGGCAGACTCGGGTCAGAAGAAGTCATTTTGCACTTACAATTTTAATTTTTTATTCTTTGCTTAGAAAGATCATCCAATTCTTCTGGCATTCTTGACATTCTCTACCGTGTTTATGAAGAAAACAAAAATCACACGCACATGATCACCTTGTTATTTTATCCCACATCTCTTAATTCTCAGTTATGGCAGCCATAATGGAAGGCAAGAACGAGACCAAGACTTCTCAAAGATTGAAGCAGACGTTCCAATGGAGAATTGAACTCTTTTAGGGCTAATGATCTTTTTTTTCCGTTTTGTCCCACGGGGCTGAATATTTTTCCCAAAAACCTCCGTTTTCAAACAAGCACACAAAGCGATGGTTTCACACATAAATCAACATAAATGACTTATTTATGACAAATATTAGTCTTTTTTGTGTTCTATGAGCCTCAACAGTATGTGAATTCAAATACTTACCACATACCTGTTGATCTCATCACTCATAAGCTGAAAGGAAACTTCTGGAGAAACACAACTTGAAGTAGTCGAGGGGCTGGTAGTCCGCAGTGTTCCCTAGAATGTCCAGTCGTCAACTTGCCTCCCACAGATCTAGCTGTGTAGTCCTCCCAGGGTGAATTGTTGCTCTAGGAGTGTCAGCTACATCAGTGTGCTAAGCAGTATGATCAGCTGGGGACCGATCAGCTGGGGACCGATCAGCTGATGCAGGTACCCGACTCTAGTTTTCGATTTCCAGATCATTTACATCGACATCAGAATTCGGTAAGTGTTCGTGTAGTCCTCCCAGGCGAATGCTGTCGTAAGAGCATCAGATGCACGATTAGCTGGGGACTGATCATCTGATGCAGGTACTTGACTCTCGTTTTTTTCGATCTCCAGTTCGTTTGCATCAAAATCGCAGTTCGATAAGTGTTCGTGTAGTCCTCCCAGGTGAACATTGCAATAGGCGTGTTATCTGGGGACTGATCATCTGATGCAGGTACCTGACTCTCGTCTTTCGATTTCCAGATCATTTGCATCAACATCAGAATTCGGTAAGTGTCTGTGTAGTCCTCCCAGGCGAACGTTGCAATAGACGTATTAGCTGGGGACCGATCATCTGATGCAGGTACCTGATTTTCGTTTTTCGATTTCCAGATCACTTGCATCAGAATCGGAGTTCGATAAGTGTCCGTGTGGTCCTCCCAGGCGAATGCTGTCCTAAGAGCATCAGATGCACGATTAGCTGGGGACCGATCATCCGATGCAGGTACCTGACTCTTGTCTTTCGATTTCCAGATCATTTGCATCGACATCAGAGTTCGGTAAGTGTCTGTGTAGTCCTCCCAGGCGAACGTTGCAATAGACGCATTAGCTGGGGACCGATCGGCTGATGCAGGTACCTAATTTTCGTTTTTCGATTTCCAGATCACTTGCATCAAAATCAAAGTTCGATAAGTCAGAGTCAATAATATGCAAAAAAATCAATAAATGATATGCAGAGTGTTTTGCTTTGCGTGTTCACTTCACTCAGACATCTGACATCGATGCCATTTTAGATGTTGTTTACTCTCCAGTACTCACGCGCACGTGGGGATTCGACGTCAAATCGATGAGTCTAACAGTCCTCCTCGTAAAGAGGCTCTACCTATGACGTTAATGGTGCGTTTTATCAACGTTTACAGCTTCTATCGTCCTCGTCCCTGCCGCCCTCAACCCCTTGAGTCGACAAAATTCGACATCCGCCCTGAAAGAGTTAAGAGGTAATTCATCTGGAGTGTGGGGGGTGTGAGGGGTCTCAACAGATTGTTTCAAAATGACGCTTGCCGCCTGAATACAGAAATGTTTGGAAGTGGAACACCTCTCAGGCCAACTGGTGACGCCCCCTTGCCCCGCCATATAACACGGATTGGTCATTGGATTTCGTTGAGTTTTTGGCATGAATTGAATTAAGCAAAACGCAATACGTCTGCTTTGCTCTGAGTGATGACACGTGATCTGTGGACATGAATGGAAGCGCAATGTGATTTTGTATTGCATTTTAAAGTGACACGAAAACTGTGCGCCATAGAGAAAGCAATCGATGGTCTCTAATTATGACATGATAACCGCGCCAATATCAAATGTCCCACTTGCGTATGTGTCGCATTTCATCGCAGTTAACACATGGCATTGCTTTAATTTTGGCCTTAATAATCTTCCATCGTATATATATATATATATATATGTTACCAAAATTCTGATGTAAAAACAGATACCTGAATAGAGTGAGGTGTGGACGGTAGAAAGAGAATTGGGGTGCCAGCCGGGTTGCCCCTTTGGATCTCACAAAACAAGTGCAAGAGGGTGCAAAACACAAAAAAAACAAAAAACCAGAACCAAAGCACAGCCTCTCTGGCTTCAAAAAGCGATGCGCTCCAAAGAGTGGGTCAGCGTCATGGGGCTCGCTCCTCCATCAAGTCCTGCTCCAAATGAGATGTCCCACCATATGGGGTCTCCGGGTTTTTATTGGTCTATGACCGGAATGGGCAAAGTCAGCTGCCCTCGGTGGTGTGGAGAAGAAAAGAGATAATACTGTTAACAACGGCGCCCCCTATTGACCCGGAGGGGCATTGCTGACCTTAAGTGAGCCCGGAAGATGCTCCTCTAATGCGCATGCGTGACACGGGATTCAGATACAAATCACACTGGTGGTGCTGCGGTAATGCCAACCATAAGCTCATGCAACTTAATTAAACTTCATTTAACCCTAACCCTAACCCTAATTTAAACTGAATTAAAACATTGCACATGTCGTGTGTTAGAAGACACTCAGGACCTCCTGACTTACGTAAGACACTAACTGATACGAGAAACCCAAGCAGGACCTACGGACGTTTGTGTACAGACGGTGTTACCTCCCATGAGCCCGGGTGGCACCCGCAGGTTCCGGAGGGCTGGGTGACTTTCCGGAGGCTTCGCTCTCCTCGTTTTCTGCTCTCCTGCTGTTTTGTATTTTTTCCTTTTCCCATCTTTTCTCCACCTTCTCGCTGACATAAAGATTAATGTTGCCTTTGTAAAATTTGCCGTGCTGCCTTCCAGCTACAGGTTTTCAAAATAAATTTAAGTTACTGCAAGAAATATTAGGGCGCAATGTTCAAATTGATATCATTGTGAGCGAGGAGGGCAGGAAATGTAATAATTGTGAAGGTGGAGACATTAGATTGCAATGTCGGCTCTCCAGATCCCTTCGGATGCGAACACTTGGGGCCCAAAGACCAATCAAAAGTAAAAAGTGAAGTGCATTTAAGCATCAGGGAGCCACCAAAGGACCACCGAGCGACCTGAGAGTAAGCCTGTTAAGGTGCCGCTTCTAACCCCTTACTACACAGACATCCGATTTGTGGAGAAAACAACGTAAAAAGAGGCTTCTTCGGCTCTAATAAAGCTCACTCTTCCTCTCTCAGAGGGGAGAAGAGCCGATTCCTCAGGATACACAAATGAAATAATAATGACGAGGGAAATCACCGCCGTATCTCAACCACAGGCAGCGTATAGAAAACGATTTCTTCTCGCCTGAATTGCAGACTGACAGGTAGAAGTTCACATTAACTCTGTAATCCCGCCTGGGGACTAACGGGCAATGTATTTGAAAAAGTTTCTACGTGGGATATTCCTTTCAAGTTTGGAAATCTAATTCTGAACAGGCACCACTAGCATTCAGATGATTACGGACCCACTTTAATTTGAAGTAGGAGCTTAACACAAGCAGAGGGTTTATTGTACGTGACATCGTGAAGCTTCTCCGTGAAAATCTGATCTAGCGCGTCCTTAATCTAAACTTGTCAGAACCGGTTTAGGGACACGAGCAACAAAATCCTAGGCTGTTACCAACAACTTTGTCTGGTGTCACAATCCAGATGGACAAACGAAAGAAAGAAATCAACGATCACAAACTATTCTGCAAGTGCCTGCTTGGTTGCTCTTTTATATTCTGGTGGCAGAGATTAAATATCTAAATTCACGGGATCAGAAAAGTGTAGCTCTGTCACATTAATGTCAGTTATTTTCAATGTTATGTTTCTGTCAGATTATTACTTGACTGGCTGTGCTGCCCATCTAAGGCAGGCTGAACTCAAAGTAATCAACATAACCTCAGCATTAACGTTTACAGTGGGCCATCTATTGGAATGTACCTTATAAAGCAGCTAGTAATAAAATGCATGTCATTTTCCATTCCAATAGATGGTGCATCACAAACATTAACACTGCTTTTAAGACTCCCGTACCAAATGGCATATAACAGAAACATAAGCATTGCATTTTGTCATTCTAACAGATGGTGCACCACAAAAATTAAGTTTTTATAAATCTCATACCAAATGGCATATAACAGAGACATAAGCATTACCTTTGCCACTCTAACGTAAGGCATATGACAAATATGAACTCTGTTTGTATGAATCCCATACCAAATGGCATATGACAGAGACATGCACATTGCATTTTCCATTCCAACAGATGGTGCATCGCAAACATTAACACTGCTTTAATGACTTCCATACCAAATGGCATATAACAGAAACATAAGCATTGCATTTTGTCATTCTAACAGATGGTGCACCACAAAAATGAACACTGTTTTTATAAATCTCATACCAAATGGCATATAACAGAGACATAAGCATTACTTTAGCCACTCTAAAATAAGGCATATGACAAATATTAACTCTGCTTGTATGAATCCCATACCAAATGGCATATGACAGAGACATGCACATTGCATTTTCCATTCCAACAGATGGTGCATTGCAAACATTAACACTGCTTTAATGACTTCCATACCAAATGGCATATAACAGAAACATAAGCATTGCTTTTGTCATTCTGACAGATGGCACATCACAAAACATTAACACTGCTTTTACAGATCCCATACCAAATGGCATATAACAGAGACTTATGCATTGCATTTTTCAATGCAACAGATGACATTATAATAAATAATAATAATAATAACTCCTCATGCTTATATAGCTCTTTTCTTACTACTCAAAGTGCTTTACATAGTGAGCAGGGAGCCACTTTAACTACCACTAATGTGCAGCATCCATCTGGATGATGCAGCAGAAGCCATTTTTGTGCCTGTACTCTCAGTAGACACAAGCTATTAGGTAGTGAAGAGTTGAGAGATAGTTAGCCAGTTAGAGACAGGGGATGATTAGGGGGCCAGAATGACCATGGTGGGCAATTTAGCCAGGACATCAGAATACACCCTACTCTTTACAAAGGATTCCCAGGGATCTTTAATGGCCCCAGAGAGTCAGGACCTTGGGTTTTACATCTCATCTGAAGGACGACGCCATTTTTACAGCACAGTGTCCCTGTCACTGCACTGGGATATTGGGGTCCCCATTCAGACCACAGGGTAAGTGCCAATACCTCTTCCTGCAGCAACCCAAGCTTTTCCTGTTTGGTCTCCCATCCAAGTACTGGCCGGGACTGAACAGGCTTAGCTGCAGGTGAAACGATAACTAAAAAGATAAAAGGGACTGGCTGTGAAAAATTCTGTTTGTTGACACCGTGCTTGTTTTCATTCATATCTCTGACGCCCACTATCCTGTATTTATGAGTTACGTACGAATTTGCTTGTATTTGGTGCTACAGCCACATAGACAGTTTATGAGCTAACTTGTCACTGGGGCTTGTCACTCGATCACCTACAATGAATGAAGTTGTATTTAGCAGTCAGCGTGTTAATTGTCAAACATGCCTTATAGATAGATAGATAGATAGATAGATAGATAGATAGATAGATAGATAGATAGATAGATAGATAGATATGAAAAGCACTATATAATAGATAGATAGAAAGACATTTTAGTGTAGTTGGCAGGATTAGATAGATAGATAGATAGATAGATAGATAGATAGATAGATAGATAGATAGATAGATAGATAGATAGATAGATAGATGAAAGGCACTATATGAAAGGCACTATATAATAGATAGAAAGATATTTTAGTGTAGTTGGCAGGATTAGATAGATAGATAGATAGATAGATAGATAGATAGATAGATAGATAGATAGATAGATAGATAGAATACTTTATTAATCCTGAGGGTTATTGAACACCTGAGCGGCCTTAGCACGTAATTTTGGTGCCAGAGACCAGGTCACAATTACAAATATTAGAATAAATGCAGGCAGACCACAAACAAAGGAGTCTGGGTAAATTATAAAAATGTCAAGAAGCAGACAAGAATTGAAAAGAGAAAGCCAGTCGTCAGAGGAAGGCCTGAGTCAAGGGCAGGCAGTCTTCTTGTGCGGATGCCTTCTTGTCAAAGCTGCTGCCACATGTGAGCCTTACAAGTGCAGAGCGACACCGCTAATGGCGTGGATCTTGTTTGGTGGCTCTGATTGTCACAGACAAAGCCGACCACATTACTCAGCATGTCCTCGTCACATGTATTTAACCATTCCACAACGTCCTCTGCCTGCCTTTCTACCAAGTAGATAAAACTTTACTGCTCAAATAGCCCATAAATAATTAAGTCCACAGAAGCAAAATAAAATGTGCAAAACATATTGTAAGCTTTCTTCTGGAGCTGTGATTTTGGTTCTGGGTGATTCAGCTTTGTGAAGGTATTTAATGCTGGAAGTTTCCTTACTCTTCATCGGATAATTTTTGAAGAACGAAGTGTTTATTTTAAGTGACTTTTGCAGCTTTCATCATCAAATGGATTAACGGCTAAATCAATTTTATATAAAGACTTTCTCCAGGGGTGACGCAGTGGTTGGTGTCCTGATGCCTTGTCACCGTCAGTGAGGGTCTATATGCTCTCCCTATGGCGTATTTGGCACTATGAGGTAACCCGTAAGGTGTCGTCAGTCTGTAGGTCGCCCACTCTGAGTTTGTTCATATTTAGCAGATAAGGACTTACTCCTAACTAACTTAACCAACTTGGCCAACTAACTAACTTTACTAACTTAAGCACCTCATTGTTCGACTGACTTTTTGCGATGTGAAGGGTGCATGAATTTGCTTATTTTGCTAGTCATTAGTGAAAAGAGGGGCACATATGATTAGTTCGGGTAAGTTAACGGTTCCATCAGAGAAGTCTGCACACTTAGAATGTAACCAAAAAATCTACAGTGCTGGGGGGAAAGCAGTAAGGAATACGGGGTGTTGTTGGTCTTACAGGCAACATCAGCCTCAGTTAGATGTTAAAAAAGAAAAAGGAACCAAATCCTAACACCTTGTCTTTGATGATTTCAGTTTTCCCCTGCACAGATGAGCCCATCAAAGAGATCAGGAAGACCCCCATGGCACCCCATGCCAGACATCTTCTCTGCCAGTTCCAGAGGTTTTCTTTCTTGTGGATCCAAAGTCCTCACCCCTTGCAGATAACATGTCCCAATACCAGTGGTCTTCTTTCTTAGATCCAAACAGACAATTCTGAAAGGGAGTTTGCCAGTCTTGTAGCGCCACTGTCTTCATCCTTGGCATTTAATGGGTCTCGATGCCAAAGATCTTCTTTCCCAGGTCCAAACTGATGACTCTGAAAAAGAGGTTTGCTTTCTTGTTGACCCACAGTCCTCGCACCTTGCAGATAACAGATCCCAATACCGGGGTCTTCTTTCCTAGATACAAACATTGAAAGAGAGGTTTACAACCTGGTAGCTCGACGGTCTTGATCCTTGACATTTAATGGGTCCTGATATCAGAGATCTTCTTTCCCAAATCCAAACAGATGATTACGAAAGAGAGGTTTGCTTTCTTGTGGATCCAAATGATTCACTCCTGGCAGATAACAGACCGCTATACTAGAGGTCTTCTTTCCTAGATCCCAACACACAATTCTGAAAGAGTGGTTTGCCCACTCGTAGATCCGTGGTCTTCATCCTTGATGTTTAATGGGTCCCAATACCAGAGATCTTCTTTTCCTGGACCAAGCACATGATTCTGAAAGAGAGGTTTACATTTTTGTGGATCCACAGTCCTCACCCCTTGCAGATAACAGATCCCAATACAAAGAGTCTTCTTTCCTAGATCCAAACGCTGAAAGAGAGGTTTACAACCTTGTAGCTTGACGGTCTTCACCCTTGGTGTTTAATGGGTCTTGATAACAAAGATAACAGATCCCAATACTGGGGGGTCTTCTTTTCTAAATCCTAGCACACAATTCTGAAAGAGAGGTTTGCCTTCTCGTAGATCCATACTCTTCATCCTTGATGTTTAATGGGTCCCATTACCAGAGATCTTCTTTCCGTGGACCAAGCACACAATTCTGAAAGAGCGTTTTGCCTTCTCGTAGATCCATAGTCTTCATCCTTGATGTTTAATGGGTCCCATTACCAGAGATCTTCTTTCCATGGACCAAGCACACAATTCTGAAAGAGAGGTTTGCCTTCTCGTAGATCCATAGTCTTCATCCTTGATGTTTAATGGGTCCCAATACCAGAGATCTTCTTTCCGTGGACGAAGCACACAATTCTGAAAGAGAGGTTTGCCTTCTTGTAGATGAATGGTCCTCATTCTTGATGTTTAATGGGTCCCAATGCCAGAGATCTTCTTTCCGTGGACCAAGCACACAATTCTGAAAGAGAGGTTTGCTTTCTTGTGCAACCAAAGTACTCACCCCTGGCAGATAAAGTAAAAGATCCCAATCCCAGGGGGTCTTCTTTCCCTGGACCAAGCATACAAGTCTAAAAGAGAGGTTTGCTCTCTTGTAGACCCATGGTGTTCATTTTTGGCGTTTAGTGGGTCCTAATACCAGATGTCCTCTTTCCCAGATCCAAACGAAGGATTCTGAAGGTGAAGATTGTCCTTTTGTAGATCTGCAGTCTTCACCCCAGATTTTTTACATCTTCACTCACCCATTAAGGAGACAAGAATGACCCTCATCTTCCTCTCCAAAATAAAGGATCTGTAATGTCAGTTCCAAGTGATGGTTTTCCACCATTGTGAACCACAGGCTTACAATTTTATAGCTCAGCGATCCCCATGTCATTATCTTGGCATAGTCCCAGAGTCAGTCAATCCATTAGGCGACATAGGTGGTCACCTAGGGTGCTGATACTCTCCCCGAACAGGTCCTTGAAGTCAATAAATAATGAATGTATGACACCAGGGGGCACCATTTTGGTAAATCAAGGGGCATGTGCACTAGAATCCAAGAGGGAGTGTCCTCCAAGTCCACACACACCAAGCGGTGCATCCTGCAGACCCTTATGGTCCACCGGCACCTCGGACCGTGTCCTCACAATTGAGGCAGAGGGGCACATGCTCCATTCACCAAAGGGGGGGGGTTCCCTTTTCACCCATATGGTCTTTGACTGGCACTACATACTCCTTCACGTGAAGCATGATTCCAAAGGATGCTCGTCATTTGTTTCTAATTTGATGGAGGCAAAGCGCTCTGCTGTAAACTCCCACTCCTCCAGGAGGGTCCTAGAAATGCTCTCAGGAAATGACACGCAGAACACATGTCGCGGGGATCAAAGATCACAAATGGAAGTTCTGTTCGGATGGCGTAGTGTGCAGCATCGATTTTGCCTGCTAATGGAATTAATTGGTTCAAGCCATGTAAATCCTGCCGGTAACAGTAAGAAAGTGCCATCCATCCATCCATCCATCCATTTTCCAACCCGCTGAATCCGAACACAGGGTCACGGGGGTCTGCTGGAGCCAATCCCAGCCAACACAGGGCACAAGGCAGGAAACAATCCTGGGCAGGGTGCCAACCCACCGCAGAGAAAGTGCCAGAGAAGTGTAAATAAAGCGGCCATCGGGCAGGAGCTCTGTTTCATTTCATCCTACTTGTCAGGCCGATGAGAAAGAACGAGCCGCGTATTTATTTACACAGAATCGCCAGGCAGTCCCTGAAAACTGCAATTGAAATTTCGATCCGCTCATGCCAAAGCGGACCTTCCCATATGTTGTATTTGCAAGACAATTCCGGTCTTGTTCACTCTGGAAAAGGGCTGCTTTCCTGATGTCGGTTTAATGTTGGTGAGGCTTGAAGGCATCTCTGTCTGTTGATGCCATACCTGCTTGTCCAGGGCTGGGCAGGGACAAGACACGGGCAGTAGGACCAGTCAAATCCCAGCAACTCCGACATGAAGTGTGGCACTCGCAACGCAAAGCAAAGTGTGGAGGATAAAGTAAGAGTCCGTTATTGAAAGAAGACTTTTTGAATTCAATTCCGTTGAAATAACGGTGCCAATCACCACAGTGCCGTGAAAAAGTGTCTGCCCCCTTAATATGCAGGTAAACGAAGAGCTGGTGAAATGGACAACATTAATTATATTTCTTGGAAATGTTAGCGCCATGTAAATACAATGCTGTGAGAAAGTATTTACCCCCTTCTTTATTTTCTGGTTAACAACTTAGTTTACTGGTTATTGAGATCTTTGAAGCAAATGTAAGGCTATTAATACATGAAGATAAGCTTATAAGTCATTATCTGAAGATGGCTGTGACAATTCAATTCTATGGAAATGGTGGCGACAAACAAATAAATAATACAGTCATCTGAAAATGTGCTTTCACTTTGCCAGGCTGGGTTCTCAAGTGCAGATCAAATGGCAAAAATTGCAAGTATGTTCACAGAAAATGAAATCTCCATTACAATAAAGTGTTCATAAAGTGAAGGGAGGCGTGAAGACTGAATACGAACCGAAAGGGTCAGGATGGAGCTGCTCAGCCATGGCATTTCTATTTTTTGAGACCCTCTTATGACCTCCCTCAACAAAGGGATCCTACTCTTGTATTACACATAGGAAGTAAAAATGTGAGCCCTGAATACACAAAGGGTGGTCGGAAAATCGAGAGCCCACCTTATGAGAAGGATTTAGAAGGATTGAGAAGGATGCGCCTTGATGTGTAATGAGTACAAGTCCCAGGAGGTTCTGCTCAAGCTTTATAACACACTGGTGAGGCCTCATCTGGAGTCATGTGTGCAGTTTTGGTCTCCAGGCTACAAAAAGGACATAGCAGCACTAGAGAAGGTCCAGAGAAGAGCGACTAGGCTGATTCCAGGGCTACAGGGGATGAGTTATGAGGAAATATTAAAAGAGCTGAGCCTTTACAGTTTAAGCAAATGGAGATTAAGTTTAGCTATTAGCTAGACAGTGTTCAGAGGCCATTAAGAAGGCTAACAGGTTATATAGCGCCTTGATGTGTGGAGTACAATTCACAGGAGGTTCTGCTCAAGCTTTATAACACACTGGTGAGGCCTCATCTGGAGTCCTGGTTGAAGTTTTGGTCTCCAGGCTACAAAAAGGATATAGCAGCACTAGAGAAGGTCCAGAGAAGAGAGACTAGGCTGATTATGGGGCTACAGGGGATGAGTTATGAGGAAAGATTAAAAGAGCTGAGCCTTTAAAGAGATGAAGAGGAGAACTGATTGAAGTGTTTACAATTACGAAAGGAATTAGTCCAGTGGATGGAGACAGCGACTTTAAAATGAGTTCATCAAGAACACGGGGACACAGTTGGGAACTTGTGAAGGGTAAATTTCACACAAACATTAGGAATTTTTTCGTTACACAAAGAGCGATAGACACTTGGAATAAGCGACCAAGTCGTGTGGTGGACAGTAGGACTTCAGGGACTTTCAAAACTCGACTTGATGTTCTTTTAGAAGAATTAAGTGGATAGGACTGGCAGGCTTTGTTGGGCTGAATGGCCTGTTCTCATCTCTAGTGTTCTAATGTTCTACTCTGTTGGGCATTTAAACTGGAAATTGCACCAGGGGTGCTGCACAATGGCTGATCCCCCCAAAAAGTCATGTGAGAAGATAATTTCCCTTTGGGGATTAATTAATCCCACAGTCCAAAGACATGCAGGTTAGGTGGATTGGCGATCCTAAATTGTCCCTAGTGTGTGCTTGGTGTGTGGGTGAGTGTGTGCCCTGCCTGGGGTTTCTTTCCTGCCTTGTGCCCTGTGTTGGCTGGGATTGGCTCCAGCAGACCCCCGTGACCCTGTTCGGATTCAGCGGGTTGGAAAATGGATGGATGGATGGATTATATATATATATATATATATACACATACAGTGGTACCTTGGTATACGTCCTGTCTGGATGCAAAAAATTTTGCTTTCTATACGACCTTTGTTTGGAATATGACTCGCGTGCCAGTTCTGAGCTGATGGCACTGCTGGACATCTTCCGATTTCGAAGGGTAATAAGCTTGATGTGTCTTTCATCTTCCGTGGCCGACCACTGCGTCTACGATTCTCAACGTTGCCCGTTTCTTTGTGCTTCTTCAAAAGAGCTTGAACAGCACATCTTGAAACCCCAGTCTGCTTTGAGATCTTTGTCTGGGAGAGACCTTGCTGATGCAGTAGAACTACCTTGTGTCTTGTTGCTGTGCTCAGTCTCGCCATGACATGAAACTGTCTTCCATGACCTCACCTTGGTAGCAGAGTTTGGCTGTTCCTCACCCAGTTTGAAGCTGTTTCTGTTTCAGTTCATGACTGTGTTTCAAACTCCGTGTGACATTGATGATCATTAGCACCTGTTTGGTAGAATTGGTTGATCAGACACCTGACTAGAATCCTACAAAATCCCTGACTTTGTGCAAGTGGACCTATAAGAATTGATGCTGGTTTGAAGGCAAAAGGTAGTAACACCAAATATTGATTTGATTTAGATTTTTCTTTTGTTCGCTCACTTTGCATTTTGTAAATTGATAACAACAAACAATCATTATTTATATTTCTGAAAGCATTCTTTGTTTACAGCATTTTTTCACACCTGCCTAAAACTTTTGCACAGTACTGTATATAGTAAGAGAATTAGACGAAGCACGATAAAGACTTGGGCTACCACCCGGTGACTCCTTATAATTGAAAAGCAAAAAAAAAACAAACACTAATTGCACAGAATGTCTTTTCAGACGGGAGTTCCACAGTGAACTGAACTCAAAATGGATGAACTTCCGGTTAAATGTCCTTCTAGCAGGAAAAGGTGGGTCCAGGCGGATGTACACCGGAAGTGACATCAGAGGTGTCACGGTGGTCAATTTTCCGCTGGGCTGAAGGAGGAGGAGAACAGCCATTAGAGCATAGCGCCAAACCCTGGAGCAGCAAGAGATTACAATCACTAGAGACCTTAAGCTGTCCCCTAGGCGTACACGTCTGTGTTCATTTGCACTATTAACATGCAAGCCTTTCAGATTTTACATTTGGGAATCTTGGAGGGTTGTCTGGAGTGAATTCTGAATTATGACAAAGAAAAAATAAATAAAATCAGTTAAAAGATCTGAAACACAATAACCCAAAACTCTGTGTCGGCCAGTGGGGTCTCTTGGAAGCTGCACACCTCACAATGGTGTTAATTGATAAGTAACTTAATAGATACCTTATATACAGTTACCTAATTTACTTTAAATTCCTATGATTATTTGGTAGGTGTTTCCTTGTCTACATTTTGAATGCACCTCTGCACAGTCGCTGTCAGGGGTCTCCAACTATCCAAATATGACTCGTTCATTTCCAATTCCCATGAGCCTTTGTGTGAAAAAGTGTACTCTGTGGTTCATGTTGAATGCAATTCTGCTTAGTGTCCACTAGGTGTCCTTGACATTTTAAAATAAATCTGTTATGGCCTTCAAGTTGACAAATCTTTACTTTGTTTCAAAATCCCACAACACTTTGAGTGAAGTTGTGTTTCCTGAGCTCCATCATAAATGCACTTCCCCATAGTCTCCAGTTCAACTGCACCATCCACATGTCGCTGACATCCAGGAGCTTTTATAAGCCATCAGGCTTCAATGATACGGCTTAATAATTTGTTCCAGATGCTCATAACCCGTGGAAAGAAAACTGCTGTGTGGCCCCCCTCTTAAGTGCACTTCCCCTGGTCTTCACTAGGTTTCCTCAAGTGCATGAAGTGCTAATCAACTGGAGGAGCTTTATTGTCCTGCATAACAACCCCAGGCAGTTGTCCCTGTGCACAGATAAAGCGATTTGAGACCCTGAGAAAATCTGAGAAGGACGGGCCGTTTGCTTCAAGGATGAACTCAGCTGATCCTCTCAGCACGGCATCTGCAGCTGCTGGGGTCACCAGAAATGGGCTCCAGATTTGGGCTCACTAGCGCCATCTGCAGTTCTACCATAATAGGGTGTTTTTATTTACTCCCAGCAGTTTTGTGATAAACCTAAAACCTCATTTGCCTGTTGAATTTCCTGGAAGGTCAGATTTTTGTTTTATTATAAACATCAAAGTCCATCATCAGATTTTACTTTTATAATTTAGAAAAACAATAAATTTAATGTACACAGTGGATGTTGCATGTGTGTAGGGCTTTGCACTTACTTTTCGAGTGCTTTAATTTTTATGTGTGTAAATGACTGTTTATCTATATTTATCTTTCTACAGTATTATATAGCATCTTTCACAGCTATCTATCAGTTATATAGTGCCTTTCATTATCTATCTATCTATCTATCTATCTATCTATCTATCTATCTATCTATCTATCTATCTATCTATCTATCTATCTATCTATCTATCTATCTATCTATCTATCTATCTATCTATCTACAGTCATATGAAGAAGTTTGGGAGCCCCTCTTAATTCTTTGGATTTTTGTTTCTCATTGGCTGAACTTTCTTTTAATATCCGACATGCCTTATGGACACAGTAGGATTTCAGCAGTGACATTGGATTAACAGAAAATATGCAATATGCATCATAATAAAATTAGACAGGTGCATAAATGTGGGCCCCCCAACAAAGATATGACATCAATACTTAGTTGAGCCTCTTTTGTCCTCTAGACGCTGTCCTCCTATAGCCTCTGATGAGTGTCTGATTCTGGATGGAGGTATTGTTGACCATTCTTCATACAAAATCTCTCCAGTTCAGTTCAATTTGATGGACAGCCAGCTTCAAATCATCCCATAGATTTTCGATGATATTCAAGTCAGGGGACTGTGACGGCCATTCCAGAACATTCTACTTCTCCCTCTGCATGAATGCCTTTGTAGATTTGCAACTGTGTTTCGGGTCATTGTCTTGTTGGAATATCCAGCCTCTGTGTAACTTCAACTTTGTGACTGATGCTTGAACATTATCCTGAAGAATTTGTTGATATTGGGTTGAATTCATCTGACCCTCGACTTTAACAAGGACCCCAGTACCTAAACTAGCCACACAGCCCCACAGCATGATGGAACCTCCACCAAATGTGACAGTAAGTAGCAGGTGTTTTTCTTGGAATGTGGTGTTCTTCTTCTACCATTTAAAGTGCTTTTTGTTCTGACCAAATAACTTCATTTGTGTCTCATCAGTCCAAAGCACTTTGTTCCAAAATGAATCTGGCTTGTTTAAATGAGCTTTGGCATACAACAAGTGACTCTGTTTGTGGCGTGAGTGCAGAAAGGGCTTCTTTCTCATCACCCTGCCATACAGATGTTTGAATTGTAGAACGATGTACAGATACACCATCTGCAGCAAGATGTTCTTGCAGGTCTTTGGAGGTGATCTGTGGGTTGTCTGTCACCATTCTCACAATCCTGCTCATATGCCGCTCCTGTATTTTTCTTGGCCTGCCAGACCTGCTGGTTTAACAGCAACTGTGCCCGTGGCCTTCCATTTCCTGATGCCATTGCTTACAGTTACAGAAACTGACAGTTTAAACCTCTGAGATGGCTTTTTGTAGCCTTCCCCTAAACCAGGAGACTCAACAATCTTTGTTTTCAGATCTTTGTAGAGTTGCTTTGAGGATCCCATGCTGTCACTCATCAGAGGAGAGTCAAAGGGAAGGAAGCCCAACTTGTAATTGACCACCTTAAATACCTTTATATCTCATGATAGACACACCGGTCTATGAAGGCTTAACAAGCTCATCCAACCAATCAGCATTGAGCAGTGACAGGCATTCAAATCAGCACAATGACAAGGGGACCAACTTTTGTGTGCAGCCAGTTTTTCACATTTGATTTAATTTCATACAACTAAATACTGCGTCACTAAAAATCTTTGTTCGGAAAACACCGCAGTACTCCTAGGAAATGAAAGACATACCACTGTTATCTTTATTGTTGAAAGAAGAGTCAATTATTACGCAGGCTGAGAGGGGGTCCCAAACTTTGTCATATGACTCTATCTATCTATCTATCTATCTATCTATCTATCTATCTATCTATCTATTGTCACAAACTCGAGACAGAGTCATAGAAAGGTTTGGGGCAGCCACCTGTATAATTGGGTATCCTGGCTGCAAAGTTGCTTTCTTAAACTATACAGCACTGATGTGCATGCAACCGAGTCCAAAACAAGACTGAGGGAATAGGGAAAAGGTGCAGGCTTTTAAAAGGGGAGACAGGAAGTGAGATCATAAGGATCGGGCTCATGTTCTTCAGTCATTGGTTCGAGCCTGGACGTGACATCACAGGGGCAGGAGCTGGCAAGGTCTCCTTCCATTGGCTCGGTCCCGGAAGTGACGTCAAGAGAGCCAGGTGGAATCTCCCGTGAATGGTCTACAGGGAAGGGAGAAAAAGAGTGAGTGCACTCTGCCACATCCCAGCATGCCTCAGAACTGCCTTTACTCAAGCCCTTTAGCTGCCTCCCATGCGCATGTGTGTGACACTATCTATCTATCTATCTATCTATCTATCTATCTATCTATCTATCTATCTATCTATCTATCTATCTATCTATCTATCTATCTATCTATCTATCTATCTGTTATATAGTGCCTTTCACATCTATCTATCTATCCATCACAGTTCATCAAGTGTAGTCTTGTGACAGACGCTCTTCTAGTCAAGTCAAGCGTCACGTGGCTTTATTGTCATCCCATCCATACACTGCATTGCAGCATACAGTGACATGAATTAGGATTTCCCAGGACTCTGCAGGACAGCATGGACACAAACACAGGACAAGCAGCAGACAAGCACAGAGCTGTACTATGTATATAAAATGGATCAATAAATAACAGGTAAATGAACAGATGGTAAAATAGATAGTAATAAATAAATAAACAAACAACAACTATGAATAATTAAAAGTGTCACAAATGTAC
Source organism: Erpetoichthys calabaricus (assembly GCF_900747795.2). Classification (NCBI taxonomy): domain Eukaryota; kingdom Metazoa; phylum Chordata; class Cladistia; order Polypteriformes; family Polypteridae; genus Erpetoichthys; species Erpetoichthys calabaricus. The sequence goes on from NC_041406.2 coordinate 141,567,814, forward strand.
TGCATATAAACAAACTACTGATGGAAGTGGTGCAGTGCAGAGCTCAGGATTCGGCCCACCAAGGGGTAGGTAGGACCTGGCAGAACTGGGATGAGTGCTGCAGAACCTCCTGCCAGGTAAAAGTGGGACAAACAGAGCGTGGGAAGGGTCCTCCATGGTGCTGCAGATCACACAGGCTCTGCAGATAAAACGCTTGATAAAGATGGAGGGCAGAGGGGTCCCAGTGACCTTTTCTGCAGTGTGTGCTCTCCATCATAGGGTCTTGTGGACAGAGACACTGTAGTTCCCAAGCCAGACGGTGATGTTGCCAGTCTGATCGTTGTCGATGGTGCCCCTGTAAATGAGGTGAGAATGGCCGGGGTTGGTGGTTTGGGGACAGCTAGGATTGCCTTCCTCAGTCAGTAGCCCCCTTGGCTATGGCGATGGTGCTAATTGACCAAGTAAGATCGGCTGCCAGCTGCTCACAAAGGAGTTGAGTACTTTTGAGTAAGTTCACTGCAGAGCCCTGGATGTGCTGTGGGGTGCTTCCTAAAGTCGTCTCTTTCGTCGTTGTTGCACTTGCACCGGTCTGCCATCCCCTCCATTCTTTAACTTTGTCAGTACAGCAAACTCATTAATGGACCAGCAGTGTGGAAGACCAAACAATACAATTCTGAATTCCATTTCTTCTTCCATCCATTGTCTGGCCACCCTGTGTCCATCCCCAGCAGACTGCCCCACTCATACTGGGCCTGGCATGGATGGGGTGGGGGGTCCTGACCAGGTCTGTGCCCCGTGAGTGCTGCACCCTCACTGAGCTGCCCATGACGTCCATATACATGTCTCCCTCGTCACAACTCACAAAGCTATTTGACAAAATGACTGAATTTGCAAGAATTGGTGACTTCAGTGGACAAAACGGATGAATGAGTTGGCCCTGCAGAGCGAGTGTCAGGTTTTTCTTTTTGATTTTTTTAGTCCACTGTTATTTTTGTACTGTACAAGGATTGTCACTTTCTAAGGTTTTGGCCTATTGGGAAATGAAAAGAAAATAAATCTGCGGGAATGTGTTATTTGTCACTAAACATTTAGAGAGGCTCTGTGTGCTTTATGTGAGGGGTCAAGTGCTTTGGCGCGCTAACGTTGTGATCCGTGTGCATTTCTTGCTTAAGGGCATCTGTCACGATGGCCGCGGTGTGAAGCCCCTGGCGTCTGACACGAGTGCTTTCTGAATCAACAGACCGCTGGGACCTTAGAAGTCCCCTAATGCCGCAGTGATAGCAGACGGTTTACTCTGACGCCGGGATTTGGAGAGATTTAATGGAAGAGAGAGGAACTGAAATAAAATCAACTAAACAGGCCTGGTGAAAATAAACAAAGCATTCTTAGTAAGTGTGCCAATAGCAGCAAAATGAAATGGCCATTGGACCAAAAAAATCTGAAGTGTACAGAAAGCTGGCAAAATCCCTTTCCTATCGTGCATTAAATGGAAAGTCGTCTGTGTAGCTTATTATTTCATACATCTGTGTATCACCCAGCAGGCAATAAAGTTTAACCATGCCAACGACGTTTAAATGTGCCTGGCAGAGCAGCTGCTATGAAAAATGCCAGTCTGAGGAAGGTGCCAGTCAGCCTGCTGATGTCTGCAGAAGAAGTGACGGACTGTACAGAACTCAGTAAATACTCTTTCATATTTTAGTTCACACTCATTGTAAGGACTGGCGCCCCCTAAAGCTGGTGGTCTAATGGCCAGTGCACAACTCCTACCGTACCAGGACGATAGAGACAAATCGCTAGTAAAACACAGAGCGGCTGTGTGACGCAAAAATTCACACTGTCGGAAACACGGACATTCACACACACACACACACACATACATGCACATGTGTACACACTCACACACGCACAGGAAAAAACGGCTCAAAATGAGTAAATGCATGAAGCAAATAAAGAATGAAAAACAATTATTAAAAAACTTGTGGAAAATAATTATTAAAAGCCCTCCCCATTAGCCCCGGAGGTGATAATTAATTAATTAATTAACACAGAACACTAGGGTGAGAAGTGTAGACATCCAGGAGACTCCTGATGCTGCTGACCCTCCACACGGAGAGGAGCCAAATGAGGTGGTTCAGGCATCTCGTAGAGAAAACTCCGGTGGACGTTTTACAGGCCTGTCCAGCTGGGATGAGACCCCGGGGAGGACCCAAGGCCTACTGGGAATATTCTATCTCCTGTCACTTTAATATTATGTGCCACCTGTCACGTTGGTAGTAGTATTACTTGCACAATTCTCACTGCACTGGCATTATTGTATGCACCATCTACATTACAGAATTGGACTGAAAGATTACAAACTCAGTGTACTGTGAGTGCAGCATTTGTGCAGTGCTTGTTATTAGTCTAGTGTGTACTTAAATGTTTGTATTTAACTTGGTATAATTCATTCTTGCCTACTGGTACTTGAATTTCCCTTGGGATCAATAAAGTATCTATCTATCTATCTATCTATCTATCTATCTATCTATCTATCTATCTATCTATCTATCTATCTATCTATCTATCTATCTATCTATCTATCTATCTATCTATCTATCTATCTATCTATCTAATCCTGCCTACTACACTAAAATAAATTCTCTCTCTCTCTCTCTAGCTATCTATCTATGCCTACTACACTAAAATTAAATTCTATCTATCTATCTATCTATCTATCTATCTATCTATCTATCTATCTATCTATCTATCTATCTATCTATCTATCTATCTATCTATCTATCTATCTATCTATCTATCTAATCCTGCCTACTACACTAAAATTAAATTCTATCTATCTAATCTTGCCTACTACACTAAAATTCATTCTCTCTCTCTCTCTCGCTCTCTCTCTCTCTCTCTCTCTCTCTATGCCTACTACACCAAAATTAAATTCTATCTATCTATCTAATCCTGCCTACTACACTAAAATTAAATTCTATCTATCTATCTATCTAATCCTGCCTACTACACTAAAATTAAATTCTATCTATCTATCTAATCCTGCCTACTACACTAAAATTAAATTCTATCTATCTATCTAATCCTGCCTACTACACTAAAATTAAATTCTATCTATCTATCTATCTATCTATCTATCTATCTATCTATCTATCTATCTATCTATCTATCTATCTATCTATCTATCTATCTATCTATCTATCTATCTATCTATCTATCTAATCCTGCCTACTACACTAAAATTAAATTCTATCTATCTATCTAATCCTGCCTACTACACTAAAATTAAATTCTCTCTCTCTCTCTATCTATCTATGCCTACTACACTAAAATTAAATTCTATCTATCTATCTATCTATCTATCTATCTATCTATCTATCTATCTATCTATCTATCTATCTATCTAATCCTGCCTACTACACTAAAATTAAATTCTCTCTCTCTCTCTCTCTCTATCTATCTATGCCTACTACACTAAAATTAAATTCTATCTATCTAATCCTGCCTAGTACACTAAAATTAAATTCATTCTCTCTCTCTCTCTATCTATCTATCTATCTATGCCTACTACATTAAAATTAAATTCTATCTATCTATCTATTCCTGCCTATTACACTAAAATTAAATTCTCTCTCTCTCTCTCTCTATGCCTACTACACTAAAATTAAATTCTATCTATCTATCTAATCCTGCCTACTACACTAAAATTAAATTCTCTCTCTCTCTCTCTCTATGCCTACTACACTAAAATTAAATTCTATCTATCTATCTAATCCTGCCTACTACACTAAAATTAAATTCTATCTATCTAATCCTGCCTACTACACTAAAATTAAATTCTCTCTCTCTCTCTCTATCTATCTATCTATCTATCTATGCCTACTACACTAACATTAAATTCTATCTATCTATCTAATCCTGCCTACTGCACTAAAATTAAATTCTATCTATCTAATCCTGCCTACTACACTAAAATTAAATTCTCTCTCTCTCTATCTATCTATCTATGCCTACTACACTAAAATTAAATTCTATCTATCTATCTATCTATCTTAGATGGCCTTGGGATCCAACAATATGAGTTGACAAGTGTGGCTGGGGATAGAGACATACAGATAGATAGATAGATAGATAGATAGATAGATAGATAGATAGATAGATAGATAGATAGATAGATAGATAGATAGATAGATAGAGATGGCACTGCTAAGACTGTTGCCCCCCTACCCGGTTTTTGGACGAGCGGTATAAAGAGATTGAATGAATAACACAGAACAAAACATTAAGTACAAAATGATTAATGACAAACACCACAGTACAAAGTTCAAACACAGTCCAGATCCAGATTGGAGTTGATGAATGAACGGCAGTCCCAAGTGAACCACTTTCAGCAGAATATGTGAAGGTTTGTTCTACTGTGATGGGATGACACTAAAATTAAATTCTATCTTTCTATCTATTTATCTGTCTATCTATCTATCTAATTTAATTAATGGTGTTGGGAGGGCTCCTCAGATGAAGACGTTACCAACTCTGATCAGACCACATGAACATCAGGCAGAGGACACAAACACAAAGCCAGAAATGGTTGTCAGGCAAGTGCGTCTTGGCACCACCTTCCTGACTCTGACAAGGTTAGCAATACCATCCAGAACGAGAGGGGGCGCTGATGCTAACACTATCTTCTTCTTTGCAACCAAGAAAAAGATCCCAAGGGGGGCGACTGACCTGAGAAATATTACTGTCTAGTTGTAAATGCAAAAGTGCAGTGCCAGAATATAGCCGTGCCATTTTAACACGTAGTACCCCCGTAGACCGCAATGCTCATCTAAACTCTGTGTGCTGTTGTTATGTCACACAATGATGTAAAATGACAGAAAGATATTGCAGCAGACAGAAGAACTTCTTAAACACATGGAGCCCAGAAGCTGCACTGGTCTGTGTGTGTATGTGTGTGTGTGTGTCTGTCTCAGCATGTTGTAATAATCAATTCTTATATTTCAGTTATTGGTAATATTGCTGAGAACTGCGTCAGGTCTCTCAGCATTAGGTCTTTTGTTTAGTTTCTTTTATTTTTCTTCCCGAAACCCCAGCAGGAGTTTAAACTTCACAGACTGGAGGACTTGGCGGGTATGGGAGTTTTAGGAAGTCTTTACAGAGCAGGATTTCGCTGCTACTCACTACACACTTTTTAATGGGTTGTCCCAAGATGTTGTCACACACGTGTGCATGGGGGTCAATTTACAGGCTCAGATGGTGTCATTCCTCAGCCCGGCCTAGGGGTTGGCACACTCACCCAATCCTCTCTCCTCTTGTTCCTCTGCAGTTCAGCTGAAGACCCTGCCTCTCGATGACATCACCACCGGTCCATCCACTGATGACGTCACGTCCGGTACCCAGGGTCCACCTTCCTGTCACATCAGTTCCTGTTCCGGCTGCACTGACTCCACCTCTTCCTCTTGTGCACCATATTTATAGCTCAGACTCCACCTGTTACTCAGTTCAGTTGTGAACATTTTATTTCGCAGATTTTTCAGTATATGGGGCGGCCATCCCCAAACCCTTTACGGCCGGCTGCCTAATTTCTTACCACAATGTGTATTCTCGTTGGAGACTCACGTCTGGCCCCACAAGACTATGTTACGGGTAAATTTCACACAAACATGTGCAAGTGTTTCTTCGCACAGAGAACCACAGACAAAGGAAATAAGAGACCAAGTCGTGTGGCACACAGGTGGACGTCAAAACTCGACTTGATGTTATTTTAGAAGAATGAAGTGGACAAGACTGGGGAGCTTTGTTGGATTGAATGGCTGGTCCTCGTTTAGATTGATTGAATGTTACAGCGTCCTGAATATGCTGTAAGTCAGCGGTTCTCAAAGTGTGGGGCGCGCCACAAGTAACAAAAAAGGGGGCACGAATGTTGCCATATGTGGCGCAATTTCGCTATTCGTAGGGAAATTTTAAACTAAAAAATATAGGAATACATTTTATTAGGGTTTCAAAAAAATGTCAGGGGGGCGCGATTAAAACTGTTATGAAAACTTGGGTCGCAAATAGGTTGAGAAACGCTGATATAAGTTATTCACTTTCTGGATATTTGAAGTGTTTCAGCACCGTGCCACCTTGTCACATAACACTAAGAATGCATAGGAGGACCAAAAGAAAGACGTTTTCCTGTAAAGGAGCTGCCTGGCATATTCCATGAAGTAATGGACTCCCGAGTAAATAAAAGGATAGAGGGGTATTATTAAAAAAAGGGGTCATGGAAAAAGCAGCTAGAAGTATACAGGGATTAAAAGGTGGAAGTGTGGGGAAGAGGCTTAAAAAACAAAATATTTCTCGCTTTAAGAGAGAGAGGACCAAAGGGAAATTCGACGGAGATGTGCAAAATCTTAAAAGGAACGCTTCAGCCTGGCAAAGCTACTTGAAACTCGTCCACAAAGCGGGACTTGAGCACTCGACTGACCGACCGGCAAACAACAAGGCTCTTCTTAAGATAAAGAGAGGCAAATCTATCAATGAATGACAAAAGGAAGAAAAAAGGACAAATCACGTTATCTTTTTATTGCATACTCGCTGGCGTCCTTCAAATGAAGGTCAGGCATTCTTTAATCATTGACTCCCAGAAAGGGAATTAAATAAAAAGTTGGTTGAGCAGCTAAATTCTTATCGATGTCGGAGAAAAATTACTTAAAGGGTGGCACGGTGGCACAGTGGTAGCGCTGTTCACGTCCTGTGTGTGGAATCTGCATGTTCTCCCCGTGGCTTACGTGGACACATAACACCTCATCACTAATCAAGAAAGCCCAGCAGAGACTACACTTCCTGAGATGGCTGAAGCGAGCAAGTCTTCCCCCTTCCATCCTCACCATGTTCTACAGAGGCACCATTGAAAGTGTTCTGACCAGCCGCATCACGGACTGGTATGGCAACTGCAACATATCCGACCTCAAAGGATAGTAAAAAATGACATGTTGAATGTGAAAAAGAGCTACGCCTTCCAATCAACTGGTATAAAAGTGCACTGCTGTCTGATAGTCCGTTATAAAATATGTGTAGTCTCACCTACCAGGTGTTCTCATAAGATCTGACTAATAAAAAAATAAGAACAATTTATTATTCTGCCAAGTTTTATGAAACTTTCCAGCAATTTTCCTCTAACAGTGCTCTTAAGCTCTTTCGTCGCCCATTTCCCACCCCTACCTCCTGGGGGTGCACTGCATTTCCTTCAAAAATGGTGCCTGCCTTGGGGCTTTGACCACCTCGTGTTCCTCTTATGCCAAGTTTTATATCACACGATCATACAGTATGTGTGGGTGAACAACGATGCTGGCATCATTACATTGGTTACCAGTGTCATTTTGGTTCTTCTAGTTTTACCTTTTAAACCATTGAATTTTTAAACTTTATTTCGATTCCAATTGTTTGGTTCTCCTAGTCTTCTCTGGTACTTTGTCCCTGACTGCCCAAAGACAATGATTATCCTGCTCCATTTCACAAGGTCTCAGATCTTTCTGCTCAGTCAGCACTCCTCCCCTCGACGTGACCAAATCATAAATACTCATTGCCGGAGGCTCAATGCAAGTGCGTTAGAAAACAGTGAGATGTAACAACATAGTACAGACGTGGACAGATTTGTTGGTACCCCTCCACAAAAATAGAAGAGTCCACAATTATTTCTGAAATAACCTGAAACTGCCTAAAGCAACTGGCACCCATCATCGTGTATTCCTTTACTATACAGTTTGGATTCAGCAGAATATTTCAAACACAACACAAATGAAGATGGCATGGACAAAAATGATGGGACCCTCAACCTAACATTTGGTTGCACCACTTTTAGAGTGTGCAGTGATGTCACACAAGTGATTCCTTCAGCTTACCATGAGAGTTCTGCACCTCTCCGTAGGTCATTTGGTGCAGTCGTCCTGAACAGACTACTCCAGCTGGGTCAGGTTTGAAGGGGGCCTTCTTTGGCCGGCATGTTTCAGTTCTTTCCATAGATGTTCAATGGGATTCAAATCAGGGCTTGCAGAAGGTCACCTCAGAATAGTCCAATGTTTTGTTCGTCACCATTCTTGGGTGTTTTTTGCTGTGTATTTTGGCTCCTTATCCTGTTGGAGGGTCCGTGACCTGCGACTGAGACTGAACTTTGTGACCATGGGCAGGATGTTTCAATGCAGAATGTCTTGATAGTCTTGAGATTTCATTGTTCCCTGCAAAGAGTCAATGCACCCCTGTGGCCAGATGCAGCAAAGCAGCCCCAAGATATAAGCGAGACCCTTCATATTTCATGGTAGGTCTGGTCTTCTTTTCTTTGAAAACTTATTTTTTTCATTTTTGGGCATTGACTTTCCTCAAAGCTCCAGGTTTGTCTCATCTCTCCAAAAGGACATTCATTCACCCCGAAGCATTGAGGTTTGTCAACATGCATGTGAGCAAATTCCAGTCTGGCTTTTTTTATATGGAGTCCTCCTGTGTCATCTTCCTTTGAGTCCACTGTCACTCAGAAAGCGACAGATGGTGCAATCAGACACTGATGGACCTCGACCTTGGAGTTCAGCTTGCATCTCGTTGGATGTTCTCTTTGGCTTTTACTGTCTGGCCATTCTCACTATCCTTGAGGTCCATTTTCCAGGATGGTTAGCCACAGATCTTCAAGTTCTTCATACTATTTACAACTATTGTCACAGGAGATGGTGGTCTTTTAGCTTTTGCCTTTCACATGCTTGTCTATCATTTTCTTTCTGATCTCCTCACACAACTCTCTCCTTTGCTTTCTCTAGTCCGTGTTCAGTGTGGGACACCAAACCACAGAGTGACGACTTTTCTCCATTTAAATCGCCTGACTGGCTGATTGCACGATTAGAGACGCGTGTGATACGAGTTCAAGAAAACAATGAATTTGGAAAAAAAAAATCACTTGCATCTAATTATTTAGGGTCTTTTCTAGGGGTCCCAACAAATGTGTCCATTTTTAAAAGATCTTTGTAGAATCAGCAGCACTCGCCCTCTTGTCACACTTGCTTTGCTTTAACTATGACATGTCAGAGGCCTGCAGGTGCACAGGGGACAATGACTTTCATGTCATCACTTTTCAGGGGACCTATGGCACTTTTTCAATGTCACAGTCACCACCAAATTTGTTCACATCTGATGGCATTTGCTCCAAATTGAGAAAAAGCACGGGACCGACAGGCCGGGTGGCCTTCAAATGTTATAACACATGCAAATAACTGAAATGATTCCATTAAAAGAAGGCAAAAATGAACGATTTCAGTGTAAGATTTATTCCTCTCTTGTCACGTTTTTTTACTCTCTCTGTCCAGAAAGTGGCCCTTTGAATAAATCTCTCACTCTTTTTTATTCTAAATCCTGATTGTTTAGATCTGTTACTGTGCACCCTAAGCTCACATCAAAGCTACTGGGCCTTCTCTGCTAAGGCCCGTTTGTCAATGTGAACTTCAGATAAAGTTAAAAGCTTGCTGGAATAATGAATTCTATAAATTCCCCACTTTGATTGGGATAGTACATCAAAGTGCCTTTACCTTGGAGCAAACTTCTCGTCCGCCTTCTTTGTTCGTTTGGAGCTACCTGTCATAAATATTGGGTTATCTTCCTGGCCACCCGCTCCGACCTTGTAGGGGCTGAAATTACTTCTGCAAGGCTCTGATTTGAATGAATTACAACGGACGCAAACGTTTCCGCCGATGTAAAAGAAGGAGCGCTTGCTAAAAAGGCCAAATATTCCTGGTTTAGGGAAAGCACGATAAAAACCGTCCTCTGGAGAAATGTAATCTGAAAACGTATCCATGTAGAGAGATTATGGGTGATTGCTGCAAGCATCGGGACGGAGGAGGAAAGGATGACCAAAGCTAAAGTGGATGGACTGATTGAAAGGGGACCTAAGGAAGAAACAGATCATCAGGCGAGGAAGTGCTCAACAGAGGAGAACTGAGGAAGACTTTGGTCAAATATGGTGACCCCCACCCCCCCCCAGTGAGAAAAGCTTCAGAAGAAGAAGATGCTGGATGATCGCTACAGCTCATTTGTCCAGTTCTTAATGTAACTGGTACCATACAACCGAGATGCTTTCCAGCAAATTATCAACGACGTTTGGTGAGAATCCTCCATCGGTGCCATCCAGTGAAGGTCTCAGAATGTGTAAAGAATAAGCCCCTTCATAGAATTATGACCACAGACTTCCAGTCCCACTTTACTCTAAAGTGCCGAAAAATCATTTTATTTAATCTGTTACTTACCTCGTGTGGTTTGTAGTGATGGGCGCAAGAACTTTTGGATCTGAAATTTTGCTGTTTCTGATAGAATAGGCTTTCATGGAGGCCAACATTGAACAACAAGCAAGCAACACTAAAACGTCGATGATCTCTAGGCCTGATCTCTGGCAGTAATGAGCAGCCTGGCCTGGGGTGAAGTGGAGAGTCTGTCACACTGAGGGTTTGTGTTGTTTATTAACTTTGGGCTGCACTTTTTCTTTTTATTATTACATTCCGCCAGGTCACTTTTGGGGTTGAATGTTATGTCAGAGTTGGTTGGGTTCTGATATATATTTGGAGTTTGTTCATTTCTTTCTTTGTCAATATATACAAGACAACAATCAATTTGCTTATTGTGCAAACAGAAGTGTGGAAGATGCTCTGCTTGTTATCTTACATCAAATCTACGCCTTTCTCGATCATCCATCCATTAACTACAGGGTCACAGGAGTCACCCAGCCAACACAGGGCACAAGGCAGGAAACAAACCCTGGGCAGGGCGCCAGCCACACACACACACACCAAGCACACACTAGGGACAATTTAGGATCACCAATGCACCTCACCTCATTGTCTTTGGACTGTGGGAGGAAACCGGAGTACCCGGAGGAAACCCACACTGATACGGGGAGTGCATGCAAACTCCACGCAGGGAGGACCCGGGAAATGAACCCAGGACTCCTAACTGGGAGGCAGCAGCGCTACCCACTGTGCCACCATGTCGCCCCTTTCTCGATTAGCCTGGTTCATATGTCAGAGGACTATTTTTGGATTTTTCTTCAGCGTTCAATACTACACAGCCTCATATTCTGATTGGGAACTTGAACAGTATGAATGTAAACCCATTTATTACACTATGGATTCAGGACTTTCTTTTAAATCGTTCACAGACAGTTAGAGTACAGGACACTATTTCAATAGTCATTCATTCAAACACAGGAAGTCCGCAGGTGGGTGTCTTATCACCATTATTGTTTACTGTGTACACAAGTGACCTGAGACAGAACAATGAGCACTGCTCCATTATTCAAGTATGCTCATAGGACTCATACCTGGGGAAGATGAAAGCCACCATCTAAATCAAGTGGGCTGGATGGTAAACTGGTGCAATAAAAACTCTCTCACTCTGAATGTAAAAAGACCAATGATATTTGATTTTAAGAGCCAGAAATCTGTATGTTCACGCATTGTAGTTCTGGAGGAGGAGGTAGAAATAGTGACTGAATATAAATACTTAGGAACTTACCTAGATTACAATCTTAACTGGAATACTAATACAAAAAAAAATATTCTCTAAATGCAACCAGTGCTTATTTCTCCTCCATAAACTCAGACTATTTAAATTAGACAAGGACCTCATGTTGTCCTGTGATCACTTTCAATTTCATTGCCTGGTTCAATAGTCTGACAAACCAAAACTCAAAAAAGCTCCAGCAGATTATGACGTATGCAACTAAAGTTATTGGGGCCATGGCCAGATTAAGGTGGGTGCTATTGATGCTGCAGCATTAGGCCCAGTCCTGAAATAGGTCCAGATGAAAACAGACGAGTATTTTCCGGAAGCTGAACCGTTTTCCTTTGCTATATTAACCTCAAAATAATTCTTAGAATTAAAATTTGGAGTCCGACTTTCGGACGCCTAGACACATCATTACTTATTATACAGTCACTATTGTTCTTTGCACTGTGACATAACTATAACGTCGTTGTGTTTATTGTTAACCGAAGATTTCAAGTTCTGGTTGATCTGGTTTAGCCTTTTCTGCATTAAGTGCACTTTTCAGACAATTGCTATTGAATGCTGATGTTACATAGTTTGATGTTAATCTCGAGTTGTTACGATACTACATCGTTATTATTATTCATGTTCAATATAGGCTGGCTGGTCAATTAAGGCTCCTTGGTCGGTCTGAGTGCGCATGTACGGTGAGTGTCGAATGCACATGCACCAATACCGAGAAAAAATAGGCCTTATTTACGCTGCAGCCTCAGGCCCAATTTTGTTTTAATCCGGCCCTGATTGGGGCTGATGTCGATGATGTGACTACTGTGTGCCAGAGAGTGTTATGGTGTATAAAATCTACATCTTATTCTGTATTATATTTTGCTCAATCCCAACAAGATGAATTCAGATGTAGGAGACATTATAATAAAATGGCATATCCTCTTCCTTATACCTCACTTTTATAACAGTTGTCCATAGCTTAGTGCTAATTTGGTTTACAGCCTGGGAAAGGAAGCCTGAGCTGATACCTTCCGGCTATTGATTACTTTATGGATGGACATCTGGGACAACAATTGGGTTTATGACCTGGGAAAGGAAGACTGAGGCAATATCAAAGAACTTTATTACCTGGGGAACAAAAATCATCCATCATATTGACAGCCAGCCAATCAGGTGCATGGAACATTCATGTGTTGTGAAACCACGGCATGACACTTTATAATAAATATGCCTCATTTTTGAAAGAAACGTCAGCAGAAGAAGAAGAGAAACAGTGACGACGGAAGAGCAACGTCAGAGAATAAAACAAAGACACGTGTGACCAGTTTTCATCCGATCATCAGCTAACAGCATTCTCATGAACATCGATTGCTAAATCAAACGTCGCCCTGGGACTTTCATCCTTGACATCACGGATTCCTTTCAGTAAGCTTTTTTTAAGACTGTTTTATCCAGACTTTACTATCAATCTTATTTTCTTTTATTTATTATTGTTTTTTAATAAATAGTAACTTGTTTTCATCTTTCTATACTTTGTCTTAATGTCTAGAGTGATTGAAGTAATAAAGTAGATTTCTTTGAGCATCTGGTGCGGCCGGAGGTTTGCCATACGCTCTGTGCCGCGAGGTTTATTAAGGCTGAGGGTGTGCGCTCCACCCAGTAGCAGGGAACAGGACATCAAGTAAAACGAAGACTGGCCGACAGTCAAGGATGCTGAACCTTTGTATGTTTTAAAATTTTCTAGGAGACCCAAAGTAATATTTAGGTCTGAGGTCTATTTAAAACATCGTATGTTGTTCGTGCCGATAATAAATAAGTCTCTTGATGTGCTGAGAGAGTGACAAGTTGTGTTATACCTAAAGCATTTGTGTGGTTTTTAAGTGCTAAACGTTAGCCAACTGTGTGTGTGTCATTTGTAGGGCACTGTTGTGGTTAGGGTCTGAGTGTATGTGAATCTAATGTGTTATTATTTAGGGTGAGGGAGTAGACCAATCCAATAACAAAGAAAAGGGTAAATAGACGATAACACAGAGGGCAATGTTAAGAAAACTGGAAATCATCTCAACTGATGACAGGCATCCATTACATGGAGAACTAAAGTTCAGTAAATCAGGGTTTACTCCTTTCTTCCTTGTGCCATACGACTTTTCAATAAGAAATATTGGACATAATGATTAAGGTTTTGATATATATCCTGTAACCTTTTTTTTTTGGTGTAAATATGTATGACATATATATGACAAGACGTACGACTTGTCGGGTCTAGCATCCTCAACTTGCCAGGCCATGGGTCTTGGTGGTGTAGTCGAGTTGGCCATTACAACTCAAGTGCTCTGGTGTCACATCAACCTGAAGTGCTCCGGTGTCCCCTCTTCCTCAAAGTCCTAATGATATCAATTGCGTGCCGTGGTCACTGAGGTGTAACTCCAAAGGCTCATGTTCTAGATCTTTCCGACCACAAGCTCCGAACACCAAGGCTAGGGCTTCAAGTGGGCTTCTGTAGGCCGACTCATCTCCGTCCAGGATCAGCTCGACTGATGTCAGGTCGTCTGTGAACTTCACAATAGCATTGTCTGTTGAAAATGGAGCTGAAGCAGAAACACTGTCAACCTTCAAGAAGGATGTGGATGAGAAATTGGGACATCTTGGCAATTAGCTAAACAAACGAGCGGCAAATGAAGTGAACGGTCGCCTCTCGCTTGTCATATTTCTTATGCTCTTACGTTTCAAAGTCTGAGTTTTACAAGATAACCAAATATTTTATTAGCCGTTATGAACGTCTGCAGCTTGCACTGGAATAATTGAATGCCATTTGAAGTCCGCTGGATGCCAGGTTAATTACAGGCAGACTTTCTTACTTGTCTCGATTTTTTCAATTTCCTCTCAAAATTTTTGAAAAAAGGGGGCCTTGTCCAAAAAAAAAACGCTGCTGAGTTTTAAGAGTTACAACCAACCCTCTGTGTTTCTTCATCCAGTGACACTTCCAATCATTGACTAAGGGGACTTGGTTTTGGAATGAGGGGAAAACAAATTTTGAGGAATTCAAATGTACATCTTGTATCCTGCGGCAAGCCTGTGAATTCTGGTGCGTTTTTATTTTAATGAACTTACAACTTGTCTTCAGTGTTCTGCGCTCGAGAAGAAAATGAATGTAAAGGTCACGTCGCTAATTGGAGTGTCAGACTGAAGAACATTTTGTACCGGCAAGGTAAGCAAAGCTCTATGAAAACGGCTGGAACTGCAGATGTTTGCAATTTCCACATTACATCTCAGAAGAAAATAGCCAGCTGTGATGCCACTTGATTTCAAACGAAAATGTAACAGTTACTAAATCTGCAAAATCAAAACTACGCCAATGACGAATTTCCATCCAATAAGCCACTTCTACTCCTTATTATTTTTTTTTCTCCAGTTTTTATTAACCAAGATAAATAGGTGTTGCAGTTCCAAATCCATATACAGTATGCCGGACTTATGAAGCGATCCTTAAAGGGAAGAGAAAAGAAAAAAATATATCGATGTACAGTTCAATAACTTCAACACTAAGAAGGAAGAAAACAAAACTCAAGTTCACCTACTGATTAGGGTGACTAGGCATCCTGATTTGACCGGAACAATCCGGATTACAGGCTGGGTGTTCCAGTTTGGCTGACCAGATATCCCATTTTTTTTTTTCGCCCCCCAAACAGTCCCATTTATATGCATCACGTCCCATTTTTACACATTGTGTCCCATTTTATGCCTCACTCTACTCTTCAGTCATCACTCCAAGATTTTCAAGGAAAAAATTCCAATAAACTGAGCTTTGACACTCATGTTGCAACACAATTTGTTAAACCTAATCCATTTTTTTAACATTTTCCTAATAATTTGGATCTTTATTGTTACCTCTGGTATTAATACAGTGTACCAAATACCCGAAAACTCAAAGTGACTTTTTCGAATGACACCCTGGCCTCTCATTCCAGGTCAGTTCTGGATCAGAGATTGTGTTTCCTAACATCAGGTCCAGAAAGAAATACTCGGACAAACCCGAAATCTTTCAGCTCAAATACTTAAAATGGCTTCCACCTTTTACTATGTCAGGTGAGGGACGGCCGGTGCCCTGGTCCAGCTGGGAAGATGGGGAGACAGCGTGCGCAGGGCATCTTCTACCCCAAATCACTAGATGGCAGTCCCCATGGGTTGTGGTAGCACCACAGATTCC
Organism: Erpetoichthys calabaricus; assembly: GCF_900747795.2. Classification (NCBI taxonomy): domain Eukaryota; kingdom Metazoa; phylum Chordata; class Cladistia; order Polypteriformes; family Polypteridae; genus Erpetoichthys; species Erpetoichthys calabaricus. The sequence continues at coordinate 141,583,502 of NC_041406.2, forward strand.
CACAGGGCTTCATGGGAACTGAAGTTCTTTTTCTCATAGATAGATAGATAGATAGATAGATAGATAGATAGATAGATAGATAGATAGATAGCGTAGTTGGCAGGATTAGATAGCTAGCTAGATGAAAGGCACTATATGATAGATAGATAGATAGATAGATAGATAGATAGATAGATAGATAGATAGATAGATAGATAGATAGATAGATACTTTATTACTCCCCAAGGGGAAATTCACATACTCCAGCAGCAGCATACTGATAAAAACAATATTAAATTAAAGAGTGATAACAATGCAGGTATAACAGACAATAACTTTGTATAATGTTAACGTTTACCCCCCCCCCCCCCCCCCCCCGTGGAATTAAAGAGTTGCATAGTGTCAGCCCTGTTGGTTTCTGTGGGTGCCACCAGGAGGTGCTGTGGGGATTAATGACGCCTACCTTGTCGGGCTGCGGTCTAACCTGGAAGTGCTCCCGAGGCCATGATTATGGGACACCAAAAGTACTCCTGGGTCTCATATAAAAGGAGCTGCCTGCCACTGCTCCAGGAGTCCGAGTCGGGAAGACAACGCTTGCGTGGAGGAGTGGTGGCAGAGAGAAGAAGACAGAGAGTTGCTGTGCAAACGCTGTATTTTGCTTGGTGTGTGGGAAACACTTATCTGAAGAGTTTCCCACAATTAAAAACCTTTTGTGCTTGAGCCTTTGTGTAGGGTGTTTAGGGAACTGCAGCACTCCCTGGTGGCCGCAGTTATTAAACCAAGCTTAAGAAGGCGCAGTGCTAGCCGCACTGTCTGTGGATCCACCAAGTGAGGTCAGAGGAGGTTTTAGGTTTTATTTTATTTAAGCTCTCCATTCCTTCTGAACCCAAAGTCAGTTCTTGGCTCTGCTGTCCCACAAAGAAAAGAAACCATGAGAAGGTCGTATGTCCTGAGTGCTACTTGGACTCATCACTGTGATCAGCTCCAGCTCTCCTCTTATCATCACATGAAATTATTGTTTAGGCTTTAAAGTACATTTCACTCGGGTGGGGGCTGAATTCTCTTTTGTTAAGTTTGACCTAATTATAAGTAAAGTTATTTTTTTCAAATAAAATTATAATAAAATAAAATAATCATTAAAATAAAATATCGATATTTGATTCAAGTATGGAAATAATAAAAACAAAAATTGTAATTGAGAGTTAAAAAATGCGTTTTGCAAAAATGGAGAAAAATTAATTCAGCACCAAAAACTATATAAAAACTGCTTAAAATAACCATAACAATTTTTTTCAATATTACCTGTGATATTTTCTGCAAGTCCATACATCCTGAGCCATCAGCCTGACCCTCGCCCTTAACACTCTGGAGGACGTTTGCTTTAACATAAACGCTGGAGCCGACGGGAAGACAAAGTAGTGGCTACTGTAAATAACCAAAATGGCGTCAAAAATTGCACAAAATAATTAATGACAACAAAAGTAAACTCTAATTCATTAAAAAATAATAATAATGGAAGTTTCATAATCAAGAGTTAAAGCAAGGCAGCAGCCCTAGCATCTGAACTTCAGAACAGGCAATCCACATGCATGTTTGGGCCTGGACAGGATTCGGGTGGGAGACCATCTAGGGAAAGCTTGGGTTGCTGTTGGTGAGGCCAGCAGGGTGTGCATATCCTGTGGCCTGTGTGTGTTTCCCAATGCACGAATGCCAAGATGGTGACCCTGTATGGTAAAAACTGGTGGTTTTCTTTGGATGAGATGTAAAAAACATGTCCTGGCTCTCTGTGGTCATTAAAGAATCCCTGGGCATCCTTCATAAAGAGTCGGACTTTTCCAGAAGCCCTGGCTAAATTGCCCATCATGGATTGGTCATTGTGGCCCCCTAGCCATTCCTTTATTGGCTAACTCTCTCTATCTTTCTCTCCCCCCTTAACCACCTACTAGCTAATGTGTGACAAGCATACTGCCGCAAGAATGGCTGCCATCACATCAGTAAGGTGGGTGCTACACTTTGGTGGTGGATGAAGTGGCTCCCCCCTCTCCATGTAAAGCATTCAGAGTGTCTGGAAAAGGTCAGGTCAGGTCAGGTTGGAGAGCAGGCACTGGTACAGTGTGTTGCAACACCCACCACTTGACGAAACGGCTCGGGATCCTGGTTGGCTACCCCCCTGGCAGACACATGGTCCACTCCCACTCTCCAGAAATGACCCTCTATCTGCAACAGCCAGGTATTACGTGGGTGTCCCTTTGGCCTGGTCCTCAAGAATGAGGGTCCTGTGAGCCAGATCACCCTCAGGTAATCACTCCACATGGCCGTAGTGCCGTAACTGACTCTTCCTCGCAATGCAGGTCATGTGCTTCATTCGGGACCCCATGAGCAGCACAAAGTCAAACCAGCGGTACCCATGGACTCTCTGGGGAGACACAGTACAAAAGAAGTGCTATATAAATGCAATTCTCTCTCCTCCTTCCTCTTTTCCCACTTCTGTGTGGGGTCAACATGCTTGTTCATCCTTCTCCACATGGCTCGGCCATTTGGACCCTTTTGTGTCAAATCTTCTTTCACCTCATCCATCCACCCCATGTTCACTTCCCTCAGCTTCTGTCCCCCTATACGGGTCCATGGCAGTTTGACCTTCTTTCCTGCACTTGTCTCTTCTACTTTTGTTGTCCCTCTAATGGTCTCATTTCTAGTTCTGTCCTTCTTTGTAACTCTACACATCCATCCCAACAATCCAACCTTCTCATTTCCAGCTCTGCTCCTGTGCTCCACACGTCATTGGTGGTCTACCATTAACCTTCATCAGTGAACTTCGAGTCCCTGCACTTATTCTTAGGTAATCTTTGATACAAACACATTGTTAGCACAAGGTGTGCAGTTTATTATCCTATAGATGCTAAATTAATTTGGTGCTGGGGGGGGGGTCATATTATATTATCTTGCACATAAGAACACAGTGAACAGCACATTAAAAAGGACAACCTGAGGAAAGTGGAAACAGGACACTTGATTTTCGTTCCCCACCGAATCTGGATTCCAGATGGGCAGCAGCAACACGAGATCCGTCGCTTACATTTCTAAATGATCAGACACGTTGTAATTTACATTCATTTGCGTTCTTGAAATGAGGTACGAGTTACAAAGGTAAACAGTGCCACCTTAATAATGAGTGCCATATTTAGGTAATGAGGGAGAAACACAGAGGATCCTGCTGTGCATCGCTGCTTCCAGAAGGACGACGTTTCCTCAGTCATTAACAGGAAATATTATGAGCAGAGAAAGCCAGCTGACATCGACAAGTCGCAGCTAATCAGCACGGCCTCTTTGGTTTCTTAAGTTGCTGCTAACTGATTTTTTTTTTTTTTGCTCATAAAGTGATATAGAGCAAAGGGGAATTATAACTAAGGGTCTGCATATGTCTGCTCCAGCGGTCCTCGACTTACGTTTCATTTATTAATTTGAGAATAACTATTCCCAGACCCTGTTATTGTATTTTTCTCTCGCCGGATGACGAGTTGGTCTCTTTTTTCAGGTGTATCAATAGTTGAACAAGTTGCTTCTGACAATCCCTGGTGGCTTCTGTCTCAACGGCTCAATTTAGCAAATGATTTACTTTTTGTGGAAAGTCAATTATTAATGTACTAACGTGGGCCATTACAACATTATTACGACTACAGCCGTGTAGTGGTAGCACTGTAATAAGCAACCGGGGTTGCTGCATGGAGTTTGCATGTTCTCAGCAGGTGTGGTGGGGTTTAGGTGGGCTGGTGATGTTGAAAATGTCCCGTGTGTGTTCAGCCTGTGATGGACTGATGTCCCATCCTTGTGCCCTGTACTTGTTGGGATAGAAAATCACTGTCAGGTTTTTCAGTAGATAGTCTAACCCCAGGGTCTAGTCCATCTAGGTCTTTCCTGCCGATGCCTCACCCTGAAATGGCATTGTACCCGACCCTCACTCTTCTGACCTGCTTGACACTTTGTCTTGTTTTACCAGGTCAGACTTTGCGATTCTCCAGTATTTGATTCGCAGCTCTGCCTATTCGCGGGTTTTGTCAGCAATAATTAAATGAAAATTAGCTTTTTACAAGTTTTGTAACAATCCACTCTCATCATTCTAAAGTTGCACTTTATTTTGTTTCACCCAGCAGCCCTCACAGCAACTGCTGAAGCTGCCCAATGGTGCCGTACTCCCTAGGCTGCTGGGATTTATAGTCCATTTTAGTAGCACTGCATTTGAGGTTTTCCTCAATAAGTCACAAAACCGCAACAATCAACAACAAAAGCTGAATTCTGGGATGTTATAAGGAGGAGAAATAGCTTTACATACCTTTCAATACAGTGTAATAAAGCCAATTGAAGTGAGAATTAATATTCACATCACAAGCAGATAATAAAAAGGAATATTGAAACAAAAGAATATATTAGAATAAACTAAAGATAAACAAGTCAAACATTTTTAACACTTCCACAAAGCAAAGAAACAGTTCCTTTATGAAGTCAAGTTTTCTCTTACTGTGAAGTTGTTGTACGTGAAGATTTGCAGAAGTTGGGAGCGCTCCACAGGTGAAGACATTTTCCAACCCCGACAATATCACACGAACAAGCGGACACAGAACAAGACACCAGTCCAAAGAAAACTGTAATCCAATTATATAGTGAAGCATTGAAAGAAAATATGGCCAAAGATCTTATGGCTTGCTTTTAAAAGTTGTGCTTCATCTTGTTTTACGAGGTCAGACCTTGCGATTCTCCAGTATTTGATTTGTGGATCTGCCTATTCATGGGCTTTGTCAGCAATAATTAAATGACATTTGCTTTTTACGAGTTTTATAACAATCCACTCTCACCACTCAAAGGTAGTGCTTTATCTTGTTTCACCTAGCAGTCCTCACAGCAACTGCTGAAGCTGCCCAATGGCGTATTACTCCAGAGGCTGCTGGGATTTGCAGTCCATTTTAATAGCACTGCATGTGTGGTTTTCCACAATAGGTCTCAAAACTGCAACAATTAACACTTATAAGAAATTGAGCTACAAAACAACAAAAGCTGAATTCTGAGATGTTAAAAGGAGGAGAAATAGCTTTACATACTTTAAATACCATGTAATAAAGCCAAATATAGTGAGAATTAATATTCACATCACAAACAGATAATAAACAGGAATATCAAAACAAAAGAATATATTAGAAGACACCAAAGAAAAACAAGTCCATCATTTTTAACACTTCCACAAAGCAAAGAAACAGTTCCTTTATGAAGTAAAGTTTTCTCTTAGTGTGATGATGATGTACGTGAAGATTTGAAGAATTTGGGAGCGCTCCAAAAGTGAAGACATTTTCCAACCCAGAATAAATCACACAAACAAGTGGACACAGAACAAGACACCAGTCCAAAGAAAACTATAATCCAATTTTGCAGTGGAGCATTGAAACAAAATACACCTGAAGATCTAAAGGTTTGCTTTTAAAAGTTGCGCTTTATCTTGTTTTACGAGGTCAGACCTTGTGATTCTCCAGTTTTCAATTCACATATTCTGCCTATTCGCGGGTTTTGTCAGCAATGATTACATGAAAATTGTTTTGTGAGCTTTGTTACAATCCACTCTCACCACTCTAAAGCTTTGCTTTATCTTGTTTCACCCAGCAGCCCTCAGAGCAACTGCTGAAGCTGCCCAATGGCGCCGTACTCCCGAGGCTGCTGGGATTAACAGTCCATTCCGCAATAAATCACAAGACTGCAACAATCAACAATCACCACCACCACAAGTTGAGCTACAAAACAACCAAAGTTAAATTCTGGGATGTTAAAAGGAAGAGAAATAGCTTTACGTATTTTAAAAACCGCATAGAAAAGTGAGAATTTATATTCAAATTACAAACAGATAATAAACAGGATATTCAAAACAAAAGAATATATTAGAATAAAGCAAAGAAAAACAAGCCCATCATTTTTAACACTTCCACAAAGCAAAGAAGCAACCCCTTTTTTCTTTATGAAGTAAAGTTTTTTCTTACCGTGATGAAGATCTCTTGCCGTTCTCCCAGAAGAAGACGTTTTCCAAGCCAGACGAAATCACATGATACAGGCGGGTGCAGGACGAGAACATTAATCCACTGTAATCCAAAGGGCAAGACCGGTCTCACTGATCTCTAACAATGTTGGTGGCTTTTCCTTTTTTTAAAGTCTGAGAACATCCAGTGGACATAATCCATAAAGCAAATTATCTTGACGTTCTTTCATGCCAATTAAAATCCATAAATGCGTTAGAATTTTCGATAAAAGTTTACCTTCTTCGATATGTCGAATGTAACACATTACAGGCCTGTTTTGTAATGATGGAGGAGCTCCCCTCTTCTCACCAGTGGCTTCTGTTTCAAGTGTTTTTTTTTCTCTTCTTTTTTCCTTTACCCTCCACAAGAGGGTATTCTTCCTGTAAAAAGTTGCTTCACAATAAAAGTACTTCCTGTCTTCTCATCATACAACGCAGTCCTTTCAAAATAAAAGCTGAAGAAGGAATTTGTGATTCTTCCGCCCCAAAACAACTTTTAACTGAAAAAAATTACAGATGAGTGCTGCTTTGTCACATTCTCACCCCCCTCTTACTGACTTCAGATTAGCAATGTCTCAGTGTTATTGGATGTGATTAGAGTGGTAATAGTGGATTGCTGCAAAACTCACAAAAACATTTCCTTCGCATTATTGCTGACACAAACCTGTGAACAGGCAGATCTGCAAATCATAAATTGGAGAATTACAAGGTCTGACCTGAATGTCACAATCTGTTTTTATTTATTTATTTTCTGCCAAATATTCCTCTATAGCTATCTGGCCAACAAATATTTCGAAGAAATTCCTAAACATTTGTATTCGTTAATTATAGCTTTTTAATGCTAACATTTTAATTCCTTTGTATTTTTTAGAAATATTTGAATGAGGGTCAAATTACAGTAGCAATGAACACACCCATGGAACCTCAGGGGCTTAATGATCTGCTCCTGTTTTTAAATTTTCACATAAGCGTAAATTTGGAACTTCCTTTCCACATAAGTATCAGATAAAGGAATAAATGCATGCCAAATGCCCAGACCCGAGCGTCAAAGAGGATTCCAGAGGAAGGACATCTCACAATCAATCAGCTCTCGCCTTTCATAGATAGCGCATCAACTTAAACATTAGATAAGTGCAAAAGCGTGCTTGTTAAATGTGTTATGTTGATGTGATTTGTTTTATATGTTTGTATGGAGAATGTTGCTTTTTATTTCTCTTTCGGGAAATTGTAATGTAAATGGCATGCTGACTCACATGAAACTGACTTTCAGTCCTGTTCATGTAAATCACTGATGCATCATGGAGATAGAGTTAGACTACCGTGCAAATTTATTTCCCCGTCAGACTCTTTAAGGACTTCATACTTTTCTCTATCTGACTAAGAAATATTCACCTTTGGCTATGACATTCGATGGATTCACATTCTATAGAGTATTGCTGCCGGTAAAAGTGAGACATCGAGGCAGATCATCCACCAGTGACTATGCAGCAGGGGTGACACCACGGTCTCCAGACTGTAAACAGACTGACGACTTCTGTTGGTATCAGCTGGGCTGGCAACTTACGCCTGACTGCTTGAGGTAGAAAGGTAAATGTCATATCCAGATAGTAAAGTCTCTTGTGTGCTGGAGCTGACGTCCCCAGGTTACAAACTTAAAGATAACTGAAGGCAGCAGATGTGACAAAATCCATTTGCACGTTAGTTTCAGTGGCCACAGCACTAAATTTATCTGCAGAAATGCTGCTGTTTTTAATGTTCCAGACAAAAAGATATCAAAGACACTAAAAATATAAACTTTTAGGTAGATAGAAATGAAAAGCACTATATAGTCATTATAAATAAAAGGCACTATCTACTATATAATTAAACACTTAGGCCTGTGTGTGTCTCCCTGGCCCCTCTGAGAGATCTTAAAATGGCTGTGCATCCAACCTGATGGAACTTGAGAGGTGCTGCAAAGAGGAATGGGCGAAACTGGCCAAGGATAGGTGTGCCAAGCTTGTAGCATCATATTCAAAAAGACTTGAGGCTGGAATTACTGCCAAAGGGGCATCGACAAAGTATTGAGCAAAGGCTGTGAATACTTATGGACATGGGATTTCTCAGTTTTTTTATTTTTAATAAATTTGCAAAAACCTCAAGTAAACTTTTTTCACGTTGTCATTATGTGGTGTTGTGTGTAGAATTCTGAGGAAAAAAATGAATTTAATCCATTTTGGAATAAGGCTGTAACATAACAAAAGGTGGAAAAAGTGATGAAGCGCTGGGAATACTTTACGGATGCACTGTAGATAGATAGATGTGAAAGGCACTATATAATAGATAGATAGATACTTTATTAATCCCAAGGGGAAATTCCCATACTCCAGCAGCAGCATAATGATACAAAAACATTATTAAATTAAAGAGTGATAACAATGCAGGTATAACAGACAATAACTATGTATAATGTTAACGTTTACCTCCCCCAGGTGGAATTGAAGAGTCGCATAGTGTGGCGGAGGAACGATCTCCTCAGTCTGTCAGTGGAGCAGGACGGTGACAGCAGTCTGTCGCTGAAGCTGCTCCTCTGTCTGGAGATGATCCTGTTCAGTGGATGCAGTGGATTCTCCATGATTGACAGGAGCCTGCTGAGCGCCCGTCGCTCTGCCACGGATGTCAAACTGTCCAGCTGCATGCCTACAATAGAGCCTGCCTTCCTCACCAACAGTTTTATAGGAGCACATCAGTCATGTGAGGTTCAGATGTGTGAGGATATGAGGAAAGGACACGGCAGGTACACATAGGAGCAAGAGGTATCAGGTATTTGTACATTTATGCTGTTACCTGTGTAAGGGAAAAGAAAACAAAGTGCTTGAAACTGCCTGTCTGTTAAGCTAAGACATCCTGACTTCATTTGTACCAGCAGATTTTAGATTAGAAAATACAATACAATACAATACAATACAATTCAATACAATGTATTTTTGTATAACCCAAACTCACACAATGGGCTTGAACAGGCCATGCCTTTTGACAGCCCCCCAGCCTTTGACTCTCTAAGAAGACAAGAATAAACTCCCCAAAAAAACCTTTGTAGGGAGAAAATGTGATCACATATAAAATTTAACCTTGTGCTTTGGTCTGTGATAACGGTTTACGTATGAGAAGTCTTATTTCTTATATCTAAGGTTTCTAACATGTTTAACGAGTTTCAGTTTTTAATTCAAAGGTGTGTTTCTGGAGTATACCATTTATCTAAAACTGACTGGTGAAAATGAACATATATTGAAATGTGTTCTAAAAATGAACCTACATGATGAAAGGAAGCTTTCTGTTAGATTTCTTCAGTTTGCCACAATGTTCTGAAGAAGGCACAAGAGGACTCCACCTATAGGTACAAACAAAGGACGGCCATGTTTCAGTTTCACATATTTCCCAGGGGAGCTTTGTCCTCCTCCACTCCCGATGCCAACATCCTGGGCGACGGGGAATGGCTCTCTTTTAAATCTGACAACTGTCACACCGTCTGTCACTGAAGCAGGAAATGCCACACCTCTCTTCCTGACCACCCATTATAATGGCCTCCTGGTTAGGTAAGGGAAAAGGGGTCCAGTTCATCCATGGTAATGGATTGGGAGGTTTGAACAGCACTATATGAAACATAGATACATATGAAAAGCACAACTTAAAATATTTTAATAGATAAATATGAACAGTACTATATAAACTATAAATACTTTTGATAACCTCATAAACAATAGAGCTGAAAAGCACTATATAATAGATAGATAGATAGATAGATAGATAGATAGATAGATAGATAGATAGATAGATAGATAGATAGATAGATAGATATGAAAGGCACTATATAACAGATATGAAGGGCACTTGTCACACACGAGTGCTTAGGAGGAAGCCAGCAAGCCCTAAGGTGAGTGAATCCTCGTGGGATAAAGGGTTATTATCGAGCATTAATGCCTCTCCTCTTCTCTCACCAGAACTACTGAAGAAAAGTAACGGAAAAACCTCACTTACCATCTACAATTCCCGGTCCACAAAATGGCTTCCCAGACAAGACATCACTTCCGGCTCATCTGATGATGTCACGTCCGGCCTCAGAATGATGATGTCACTTCCGGCTCAGCCTGATGACATCACTTTCTGTCTCAGAATGATGACGTCACATCCGCTCTCAGATTTATGATGTCATTTCACTCCTACTTCCTTTTCTCTTTAAAATCCACCATTTAACTGCAGTATGTTGTCAAATGTTTTCAATTTTTGATTGCAATAATTCATTATTTTTTGGCAAGTCCTCTGGACATTATATGGGGCAATTTCCCCCAACTCTTTGCAAGTCTGCAACTGTCTTTATTTCATTACACACTATATTATAGATAGATAGATAGATAGATAGATAGATAGATAGATAGATAGATAGATAGATAGTATCTTATTGATCCCCAATAAACTTAAACTAAATGGGAAAGTGTTTTGAGACAGCAGCACAAAATGATTAAAGCGGGTGATGAGACCTCAAAATCACGCAAGCCAGAAACGGATGTCATTGATTCTGACCCCAAAATAGGCCTCACCACAGGCAACCAGACCCAAAACTCCACAAGCAGACTTTGGCCTATCAAGCTCAAATATAATTTAAATGTTCAAAAATGTCCTTCAGTGTACCGCCAAACCTCTGACCTGAGAGACTATAGGCCAAGGAAGAATCTTTATAAATGAAGGGATTTGTTTGTATAGAAAAAAAGAAGCACAGAATCAAGTTCAAGAAAACAAAAAAAATAATTCCAAAAAGGATATACTTAAAATGGCAACACAAGGCAAACTGTTGTTCGTCATTAGCACTAAAACATGAGTAACATGATCGTTATAATTGGATACTAACCCTCACCTATTCTGTTTCTCTTCTCGGTACTCAAATGTGGCACTTGGTCCCACAGCCCACCTGCCAAGTTGTTTTGCCTGCCTAAGGTAAAGTCATCTCTGATGGAGGATCACAGGAATCGTGGGAATGAGGGGTCCTTTCATCGGATTGGCGCTATTTCAGCTGTGGAATGGCCAAATGGGGGAGGCAGCTTGATGAATTAAGTCTCCAGGACTCTAAACAAATCCAAAGCCTATTATGTGATATCATCCATCCATCCATTTTCCAACCCGCTGAATCCGAACACAGGGTCACGGGGGTCTGCTGGAGCCAATCCCAGCCAACACAGGGCAGCAAGGCAGGAACCAATCCCGGGCATGGTGCCAACCCACCACAGTATGTGGTATCATCTACTGTTAAATTCTGCTCCGTACTTCTAAAATTTTTATTTTTACATTGTATTGAGGCTTTGTTCTGTTCTCTGTATTGTACTGTATTGTATTGACCCCCTTCTTTTTGACACCCACTGCACACCCAACCGCCCTGGAAAGGGGTCTCTCTCTGAACTGCCTTTCCATTTTTTCCCTACAAGGGTTTTTTTTGGGAGTTTTTCCTTGTCATCTTAGACAGTCTAGGCTGGGGGGGCTGTCAAGAGGCAGGGCCTGTTAAAGCCCATTGCAGCACTTCTTGTGTGATTTTGGGCTATACAAAAAATAAATTGTATTGTATTGTAATAGAGTTTGTAATCCAAAAATCAGAATGCAAAAAAAAACCAAACACCGTAAGATGCCAAAGAATGCCTGCAATAGAAGTCTGCACTCGACAACACACAGTGACACTGTGAGGGACTCCACCTCGTTCACCAGAAAATTTCATGAACAGCTCCGAGTGCGAAATCACAAGCAGCCTGCGACGTTCATCCTTCATATTTTTACTTTTTCGTAAGCTTTTTCTAAAGACTAAGTATATATCCAGACTTTACTATCAGTCTTATTTTCTATTATTCTTTATTCTATTCTGTATTATTATTCATGTGATAAATACCACGCTGCTTTTAACTTTGTCTGCTTTGTCTTCATGTCTAGAGTGATATTTTTAAGAGCACCCGGTGCAGCCGGAAGTGCCATATGACCCAGACTGCAAGGTTTATTGAGCTGTGGAGGAAGAGCTCTGTCCAGTAATGAACAGTGCGTTAAAGTCAAACATTCACTGGTTGATAAATGGCCAACAGCCAGAGATGTTAAGCCTTTGTATGTTTGAATATATTTGTTTTATTTTAATATATATTTGTATGCTTAAAAATATTATTTGGAGAACAAAGGTCTGAGATATACCATATATACTCACAATTAAGTTCTCCTGTGGATAAGTCGGGACTTGATTTTACCGTATAATTTCCAATATGTTATAATGTTGGTCACGTTATTGGTCCAAGAGATTCCGATATCCTAAGGCCCACCTGAGAGACTCACCACGGGGCACACAGCCTTTTTTCTTCTATGTATTGTGCCCGCGTGACCACACAGCAATACCCAAAATATCCTGAAGCGACGTTTGCACTGTTTTATGTTTTTTTGTATCTCACACCCTCATACACCTTTATCATAAGAGCATCCCTTATCTACGATGGAGCGTTCAGTCAGAAGGAAATATGAAGCTGGGTTTAAATTAAAGAAAGAAATTGGTAACTGTGTTACTGCAACAAATTTCGATGTGTCTGAGAAACTGATGTGAGATTGGAGGAGGCAAGAAATTTTTATTTGAATGGATGTATAAGTCGAAGTCTGATTTTATGATCGATGTTTCGGGTTTCAAGACCCGACTAATACGCAAGAATATACGGTATCTAAGACATCACATGTTGTTCGAGCCTATGATGCGTAAGTCTCTTGGAGTACCAGGCAAAGTGGACTGTGCATGTGTTACTCATACAGTACTTGTGTAGGTTAAAGTGCTAGGGAATAACGTGCTACGTATACGTCTTTCATACGGTAATTTTGTGGTTAGGGTCTGTGTGTAAGCGTCTATCAGTGTATTTGTGTGTTAATCTTAAAGTGCGACAGTAGACTGACCCGGTAATGAACTTGATGAGTACACTTACCCTTAAAGAAAACAGGTAAAGTTTCGGAAATACCACGATAATATGGACCGTGCTGGCTGGGATTGGCTGCAGCAGACCCCCGTGACCCTGTAGTTAGGATATTGCGGGTTGGAGAATGGATGGATGGAGTTCACCATATAAGAACTGCTAGGCAAGCATTTTAAGACAAGACAAGTTAAGGACGACTGCAACATGGGCAACGTGCACTATTTCTCTGTGTCAAACTCAGCATGAACCTGTATCCTCTCTTTGCCTTGTTTGGAATGGCATGATTCACTGAAGTGGGGGCCTGCACATGAAGAAAGAGTATAAAGCCTTGGAACATTGCCTGGCACACCTTTGAAACCGACAGATGGATGGGAGATAACGTCATCTGATGCAGAAAATCTTTCCAATGCAGCGATGAAAACTCTACACATCGGGCCCCCACTCCTGAACTGGGTTCTTGTCACGGCTTTCTTCGTCAATTATGCCTTGTAAACTGCCATTAAAGAAGCTGTTATTTCTCCTACGTGATTTCTTTCCACCGTATCACTAAGGGAGGGGTATCACCTTTTTATATTATTATCATTATTATTATTATATTATATCTGTATAGTTACAGGTTATGTAACACGTCGCAATTAAAAAAGAGCTCATTCCAACAAGGGAGCTAGCACCCCCTGCTGGATACAAGTGGATGTTTTGCATTTTATGTGTTTGCGTCTAAAAAGGAGAAATGTGTCACACTGCTTGGACAACAATGTCCACTATGCTGCTTAACAACAAGTGTGATACATAAATAAGAGAACAGGCATGCTGATAGATGTTGTCAATTGAATTAATTTTACTTAATTCATTAATGATTTGGTTCCTCCCACAGTCCAAAGACATGCAGGTTAGGTGGATTGGCGATTCTAAATTGGCCCTAGTGTGTGCTTAGTGTGTGGGTGTGTTTGTGTGTGTCCTGCGGTGGGTTGGCACCCTGCCCAGGATTGGTTCCTGCCTTGTGCCCTGTGTTGGCTGGGATTGGCTCCAGCAGACCCCCATGACCCTGTAGTTAGGATATAGCGGATTGGATAATGGATGGATGGATGGATTGATGGTTTCATCGGTTATTCTGCAGGGAAAGAATTAATGGGCAGCGCCATCCCTTGACCTGGCAGAAATATACCAGTATGTAAAACTGTCTCCCAAGTGCGCGTGTTTGACAAATGGAAAATCTGGTGATACAAGGATGGAGCCTTAAGGATCCATGATTTGAAAATGATACAGAGCTATTTGTAGAAAAGGAGGAAGACCTGCAGAAATCCAACCAGGCTGGTGAAAACTTCAACCGGGATAGGACAAAAGGTGATGGTGACGGGTAACACACAAGTCTGCTTCTTTTACACTTACTGTATATCGACTGAGTCCGCCAGAATAAGAACTAATGAGTGCCAATAGGAACACGAGGCTAAAAGTGAGTTGATGTGCGCGGTCCACGGAGCTGACTTGCACTTCTCCATAAGAGGCATGGCTTTCGATCGCCCTCAGGGGTGGGGGGAACATTACACTTAACTCCCCTTCTCGTTATTTTGTAAAGACGGCGCTATTTGATATTTAACATGGAAGATATCAGAGTTTGCTGATTAAGACAGGAATCTTGCAGCCCTTCTTCTTCAAACGAGACGCCGCAGAAGTTTATTTAACAAAAACGGTATTGTAATAAATTACCTTTTTTTTTTTTTTGAAATTATGATTCAACAATAAAAGAAAAACATTTCGGAGAGACAAACAAACACTGTTGTGTTATCTTCCATTTGCATCATCTGCCCAATAATTCCCAAGGGACGTCATTTCTTTCTTTTATTCGCTTCGTTTTTTTTTCTTTTTTTTTTTTATCGGCGGCGCCTTGTTTTAAAAAATTTCCATTTTCTTGGTTTGAAGATACAATAAAGATTTATGTTGGATGCTCTGTGATGTGGTCTCATCTAAGGGCAAAACAATTCTTTTTTTTTTAGGAAAATCCCTTATTCCCAAATGAACTGATAATTACAAACAGCATTGACAAGTTATGTGGCTGAAAATAAAAAAACAAAAAGTCGGAGGCTCCACGCTTGAGGATATATATTTTTTTTTTATGAGTTAGAAAAAGAAAATAAATAGCAATCCTTGTGACAGTCGACAAAGAATTATGAGCAGCAGCTTGATGTCTGACGCTCAAAAACGCTCCGGACGTCGTGTTACTTCAGATGTTTGTTTTTTTACGGGACGTGGGTTTGTTCTTTGTGTGTTCCAATCAATCACATGTAGACGTGTAGACAAAGTGCTCGAGACAAGAGGCAGTAAGTGCAAATCGCTTTACTCTGATTTACTCGTTTATTTTTTTTTTTTGGTGTATTTACTGCAATACCTTTCTCAGTAATGGCAGACCACCGGTTGGATCGGATCTGGATGCAGACTTCACTTAGCGTAGTTGGCAGGACCAGGGGAGGGTCAGTATACTGGATGTTAATACAGCAATAAATCTGCACCCATGGACTAACAAGAGCCACCTGCCGAGAGCCTGAGGGTCCGACTGTTAGTCTAACAGAAAAAATAAAAGGCAGACGTGGCCATTCCCGGAGTCGTCGTCTAGTTGATCCCAATTCCGATTTTTGTATTTTTTAGATTTCTTTTCTGGTCCTGTATGTCTGTTGCGAAAGGAATGACAGGTCTCGAAATAAAAGCTGGGCCGCCAACCGGGTCGTCGCATTTAATTTAACAAAAATGTTCAAATCAAAAGGAAACACCCCATGGTGATTAGGCGCCTGACCGTCAGGCTTTCAGATGAACAAAAAGGCTTGTCTCTAATTTGCAGGTTCAGGCTCGGTTTGCTTGAGGGTTTCTCTTGCTAAGAAAACGCCTCCTTCCAGGCAGCCAGGGTTCTTATAGGTGGGGAACCGGAAGGGGCGGGGCTAAGTGCTTCCACTGGGTCAGAAGGAGAAAAGTATGTTAGCAACAGCTCCCCCTCTCGTCCCGACGGGTTATTACAGTGGATATAGAAAAGAATCCCCCCTTCGAAATATTCCCATTGTTTTTTTGCTTTACAGCCTTAAATGAAAATACACAAACTAATATTTTTTCCAGCTTTACTTACTCAATACAATCTCTAACATCCAAGTGAAAGATATCACAGCTACAGTTCAGAGGAATTATAAACAATCAAAAACAAGACATCCTGAGATTAATAAAGGATATCCACCCCCATGTGTACGTGCCCACCATTTCCATTGTGGTTACTGGCTTCCTTCCACCTGTGATCAATTGTAATGAGTGGGATTAGTGAAGCTGTTCCTGGAGCATTCATTCCCTTGCTTGGCAGTGCCACTGACAGCACACAACTGACTATGGGTGGCAAGACACTTTCAAAAGATCTCAGGGACAGAGTTGTGGATGGACATAAGGCAGGAGATCTCAAAGGCTTCATCAATCCCAGTAAAGAAGTGTTTGGTACTACTAGGACCCTCCCTTCAAACCGGATGGAAGAGGAAGGAGGAAACTGGTAAGAGAGGCTACCGAGAGGCCAATGGCCACTGTGAAGGAGTTACAGGATTTGATGGCACAGAGTGGTCATGAATGGTGTGCACGTGACAACAATTTCACAGGCGCTCCACCATTGTGGCTTGTTCGGGAGGGTCGCACTTCTCAAGAAAGGCCACCTTAAGACTCGTTTGAGCTTTGCCAGAATGCACCTTGAAGATTCTGATGGTTGAATATCTGACATTGGAAGGAAGGAAGGAAGGAGCCTTTATTGTCATTGTACCAGAGTACAATAAAATTGTAAAAGCTACACCTGTAATCAGTGTAAGTACATTCAAACAACAACAAACAAGTAATATAAAAAGCACAAATCCTATGACAAATAAATATCATACATACTGTAAATAAATAAGGGACAGGAAATTATTATTCACTAAAGTAATTGTCATTGTGGCGGATGGCCGGGTCCCATGCCCGGCCGGGATGCCCCTTCGATGTGTATTCAGGGGGAGCAGCCCTGGATGGTGCAGTACGCCCCCCTGGGTTGGAGCGGTGCCTCAGTCTCTCACGTGGCTTCATGGGAGATGGAGTTCTCCAAAGCCCTGTTGGGGTCTGGGGTGGCCGCCAGGGGGCGCGGCATGGGTCCCTGAGCCCAGCAGGACTAATCATCAGCCCCACCTGGGAGTGCAACCGAAAACAGGTGATCAAGCACCTGGAGCATTTCCGGGTGGGCCATAAAAGGGACTGCTGAAGGTCCGTGCATTGTAGCTGGGGAGTCCTCTACAGCGCATCTTCAACATGGAGCCTGGAACAGGGGAGAGTCCTGAGGCTTTGGAAAACATCTTGCATCACCCCAGTCCCAAAGGTATCTCATCCTAGTGAGCTGAATGACTTCCGGCATGTCGCTCTGATGTCACATGTGATGAAGACCATGGAGTGGCTGCTGCTTCACCACCTGAGGCCACAGGTCCGCCACACCCTTGACCCTCTGCAGTTTCCATACCAGGAGAAGGTGGGAGCGGAGGATGCCATCATCTACATGCTACACCGATCCCTCTCCCACTTGGACAGAGGCAGTGGTGCTGTAAGAATTATGTTTCTGGACTTCTCTAGTGCCTTCAACACCATCCAACCTTTGCTTCTTAGGGACAAGCTGACAGAGATGGGAGTAGACTCATACCTTAAGACAGTCCTCAGTATGTGCTTCTCGGGAACTGCAGGTCTGACATTGTGGTCAGCAACACAGGAGTGCCGCAGTGGACTGTACTTTTTCCAGTCCTGTTCAGCCATCGGACAATACAACTCGGAGTCCTGCCACGTGAAAAAGTTCGCCGATGACACTGCTATCGTGGGCTGCATCAGGAGTGGGCAGGAGGAGGAGTATAGGGACCTAATCAATGACTTTGTTAAATGGTGCGACTCAAACCACCTACACCTGAACACCAGCAAAACCAAGGAGCTGGTGGTGGATTTTAGGAGGACCAGACCCCTCATGGACCCCGTGATCATCAGAGGTGACTGTGTGCAGATGGTGCAGACCTATAAATACCTGGGAGTGCAGCTGGATGATAAACTGGACTGGACTGCCAATACTGATGCTCTGTGCAAGAGAGGACAGAGCTAACTATACTTCCTTAGAAGGCTGGCGTCCTTCAACACCTGTAATAAGATGCTGCAGATGTTCTATCAGACGGTTGTGGCGAGCGCCCTCTTCTACGCAGTGGTGTGCTGGGGAGGCAGCATAAAGAAGAAAGACGCCTCACGCCTGGACAAACTGGTGAGGAAGGCAGGCTCTATTGTAGGCACGGAGCTGGACAGTTTGACATCCGTGGCAGAGCGACGGGCGCTGAGCAGACTCCTGTCAATCATGGAGAATCCACTGCATCCACTGAACAGGATCATCTCCAGACAGAAGAGCAGCTTCAGCGACAGACTGCTGTCACCGTCCTGCTCCACTGACAGACTGAGGAGATCGTTCCTCCGCCACACTATGCAACTCTTCAATTCCACCCGGGGGGTAAACGTTAACATTATACAAAGTTATTGTCTGTCTGTATACCTGCATTGTTATCACTCTTTAATTTAATATTTTCTTTATCAGTATGCTGCTGCTGGAGTATGGGAATTTCCCCTTGGGATTAATAAAGTATCTATCTATCTATCTAATCCTGCCAACTATGCTAAAGTATCTATCTATCTATCTATCTATCTATCTATCTATCTATCTATCTATCTATCTATCTATCTATCTATCTATCTATCTATCTATCTATCTAAAAGGAGCCAACAACCACCATTTAACAGCCAGAGTCGGGTGAAAGGAGGACAAAGCTGTGGAGGAGTGGTGGTGAAAGAGAGAGGAGTGTTTGGACTTTAGTGTTTAGTGCTTGGGACTGTGTTGTGGCTGGGGAGTTCATGAGGAAGACATGCCCTCCAGCTGAAGAAAAATAAAAGTCTTTTTATTGTATACATGCCTCCCGTGTCTAGTCTGTGCCAGGTTGGGTGCAATATAGCGCCATTCTTACATCATACATACTAAAAAAAAAACCAGTTATAACACTTCTACGAGTGCTTAAAATTTAAAATGGTCCGAGGATAAAAACTATCTGTAAATCTTTTTGTGCTGTAGCCATCAAAATTGGGACCTAAAAATTCAAAAAACTCATGAAACAGTCACCTGCTCACCTATAACTTGCTATCACAATGGCTCAGCCAATGACAGAGTCGTTTACTGCAAGTTTCCAGACACCATGCTGTCACAGAACCCAAAGTGGGACAATCACATCACACCTATTATTAAGAAAGCCCCTCAGAGAAGGTTCTTTTTGAGGAACTTCATCCTCCCTCACGCAAGCCATCATGGTGTCCATCGTGACGTCATCTGGTTACTGTCTGGTGTGGTGCTGCCTCTGGTCAATCTGAAACGCATTATCGGAACCTGTGAGCAGATCGTAGGCTCTAACTGACCCCCAGTTTGAGTCCTGTTATGAGTTCAGGGGTCAGGAAGCCCACTCACCAAGGTGTCACCTGTTCCACACAGTGAACGCTAACCCTGACGCGTCACCTAAACACGTGCAGTCATTCTGACCAATCAGGTCTGAGTGTCTACTCCGTATCTATGCAGACCTATTAATCCTATTTATCATATTTTACCATTTTTTATTTTATCTTCTTATATTTATCTTTCGTTATCTGTGTTCTCCTTGCATGTTGCACCCACACCATCAAGACCAATTGCTAGTCCACATTAGTGTACCTGGCCAGTAAAGTGAATTCGGATTCTGACTGCAAACAGAGAGTTGAAATCAGCCGCACATTGAACCGGAGGACAGACAATACGTGGACATGAGAAGAGGGAAGTCAGGGTGTTTAAGCTTCAGCATTGATCCTTGCAGCAACATTTTAAATTAACATTAATCAGCATTTAGTTAATTCTGCTCCTAAAATGACTTCAATTCTTGTCACATGTGATTTTCTTCTCCATTGTTTCCAGACTGGGAAAAGCGGTGGAAGTGTTAGGAGTTAATGAGGTGAGCGGCAAAGATGCTCCCTAAATTTCCATCCACACCATTTACAATATTCTGGTAGGCCGAAGAATTTCCAATGAATTTTTGAGCTTCTGGTTCTTCTGAGCTTAATGACATGTGATGCCCGTTGTCACACATCCTGGGTACAGCTTAAAGGCTCTGGTGGTGGTGATTCCTCACCAATCCATCAGGTGGCGTTGTATTTGAATGCCTCTTCTCTTTCCTCCCTGTACAGACTGGATGATTGACATCCTCACCACCTCTGATGTCACTTCCAGTGTCTCACCCGCCTCTTCCTGCCATGGGTGGCATTTAGCCAGAAGTGTCGCCATCTTGTAAAGTCTGATCTTACCCGCGCGTCTTTTTTGGCTGAAAAGCCTCATTCATTTCATCGTATACTCAGATATGGCGATGGATATTCGAGGAGTAAACGGCAAGACAATGATTATATTTTTATATTACGTACATTAAAGAACCATCAACAACAAATCAAATCAAATTAATAATATATTGAACAATTATTAAAAAAGTAAAGTTGAATAAATAGGACTCTGCAGCTACATATTAAAAGGTAAAGTACCACTTCCGGTTAGCAGAAATAGCCCGAAAGTTGATAGAAATCTGCGTTTTGTACCGAATACTTGTATGCAAAATTTGGGTGACCGAAGTGAAAGTGGACTCAAGTTATCGTGTTTACACACACACACACACACACACACACATAAATAATTCCATAAATGGTATTTTCGGACTCAGGGAGGTCTTAAACGATTCATCAAAATCTCGAGGTCGATTTTTTTGGACGAATACAATACTTTCCTTACACTTCGTAAATGAGAAGTTAAAAAGTCACTTCTCTGGAAATCAACGGACAGACGTGATAACAATTGTGTAAGCATATAAATGACTGAATTGACGGAATAATATTATCTGCAGATTACTATTGTAAGGAACCAACAGTGCTCCAGAGAGGTTACAAAAACACGTTTGTGTTTCGGAGACGCGTTATCAACCTTTACATTTACTTGTTGGGCTGACACCTTAATCCAAGGCAACTCACGACATTTGTATCGCCACCCCGGGAGAACAACTCATCCCAGAGCAGATCAGAACACCGCTATACCAGTAGCAGTAGTATTTCATTTTCTTTATTAAAATCTTTTGGCTACGGTGGGCTGGCACCCTGCCCAGGGTTTGTTCCCTGCCTTGCGCCCTGTGTTGGCTGGGATTGGCTCCAGCAGACCCCCGTGACCCTGTGGTTAGGATACAGCGGGTTGGATCCCAATGGATAGATGGAAAATCTTTTGGAGTTCCGTGACCAACACTCGTCCTATTTAACCCATTCACCACCACAAGTCCCAAACTGGAATACAATGAACAGTATCGAAGAAATGGGAAAAAAAAGGTATATTAACATATTAACAGACACATTAGGGCTGATGTGGACTTTTGTCGACAGCAGGGGTTGAGGTTGGATGTTGACTTTAGTTGACATCCAGGGACAGAGGGTAATAATCAGCTGTAGACGTCGACAAAACTCACCATCACGTTACGGGTAGACCCTCTTTGCTAGGAGGACTGTTAGACTCATTGACTTGACATCGAATCCTTGTGTGTGTGTGAGGAGCGTAGATTAAACAACGGCTAGAATGGCATTGACGTCGGGCAAAACAGCAAAGTGAATGTGCAAAGCAAAATACTCTGTGGGCATTATTAATGTTTTTTGCTTTTTGAATATTATTGCTGAATCCTGGCAATAACTCACTCCAATAACTATGCAAAAGGACAAAGGTCCAAGTCTTTAGAGTCCTGGTGCTTCCTGTCTTGCTATATGGTTGCGAGACATGGACGCTATCCAGTGACCTGAGATGAAGACTGGACTCCTTTGGTACTGTGTCTCTCCGGAAAATCCTTGGGTCCCACTGGTGTGACTTTGTGTTGCTCATGGAGTCTCGAATGAGGCACATGACCTGCATGGTTAGGAAGCATCAGTTACGGCACTATGGCCATGTGGCATGTTTCCCCGAGGGTGATCTGGCTCATAAGATCCTCATTGTTGGGGACCCGAGTGGCTGGACAAGGCCAAGGGGTCGTCCACATAACACCTGGCTGCAGCAGATAGAGGGTCATTTCTGGAGGGTGAGACTGGACCGCGGGTCTGCCTGGGGGGGTTGCAAATCGGGATCCCGAGTTGTTTCGTTGTGTAGCGGGTGTGGCAACGCGCTGTACCGGTGCCTGCTCTCCAACTTGACTTGATTGCTGAATCGGACTCTGACTTTTCAAACTCCGATTTTGATGTAAGTGATCTGGAAATCAAAAACGAGAGGCAGGTAGCTGTTTCTTTTCCAGAAAGTGCCCCTCAGAATATAAATAGTTAGACAAACAGGTGTGTAGTAAGTATGTAAGCAGTGTGATCTTAGAAAGCTAATGTTTAATGTTAAAGGCATGTAGTGTTTGCTTTGTATGCTTTTTAGGAAACAGTTATTTGGGAAAAATATTCAGACCTGGGAGAAAATGACAAAAATAATTAGCCCTGAAAGAGTTAAACATCTTCTTCTTTCGGCTGCTCCTGTTGGGGTCGCCACAGCAGATCATCTTCTTCCATATCTTTCTGTCCTCTTCAGCTTGTTCTGTTACCCCCATCACCTGCATGTCCTCTTTGACCACATCCATAAACCTTCTCTTAGGCCTTCCTCTCCTCCTCTTATCTCACAGCTCTATCCTTAGTACCCTTCTCTCATTATACTCAGCATCTCTCCTCTGGACATATCCAAATCTATGCAATCTCGCCTCTCTGACTTTGTCTCCCAACCGTCCAACCTGAGCTGACCCTCTAATGTCCTCGTTCCTAATCCTGTCCATCCTCGTCACACCCAATACAAATCTTAACATCTTTAACTTTAACTAATAATAATAATAATAATAATAATAATAATAATTCTTCTCTTGGCTGCTCCCATTAGGGGTCGCCACAGCGGATCATCTTCTTCCATCTCTTCCTTTCCTCTCCATCTTGTTCTGTCACACCCATCACCTGCATGTCCTCTCTCACCACATCCATAAACCTTCCCTTAGTCCTTCCTCTCCTCCTCTTATCTCACAGCTCTATCCTTAGCACCCTTCTCTCATTGTACCCAGCACATCTCTCCTCTGCGCATGTCCAAATCTACGCAATGTCGCCTCTCTGACTTTGTCTCCCAACCATCCAACCTGAGCTGACCCTCTAATGTACTCGTTTCTAATCCTGTTCTTCCATCTGTCCCACCAGCCGCAGTCGATGCACAAACCAGTGTGTTTCTTCCTGCCGGTCCCAAGCCTGGATAAATGAGGAGGGTTACATCAGGAAGGGTATCCGGTATAAACCTTTGCCAGATCAATATGAAAGAGTTAAACATAACCCCCCAAAACAACAACTAGATGAAATGAATAAAGGCAGAAATTCACAAATTCACAAGAAGGTGGCCCATTTTCCCCAAATTACCACAGTTTGATTTACTGTCCCTAAAGTTGAAGACGACGAGGAAATGCTGGAAGCACGATGGAGTACGCAGCCGGCCGATGACAACAGCAGATACATTCTGTCCTACCGGTCCATAGGCTGATCATTCCAGAGCAACTACAAAAATGTTTGTCTTCAGAGACGCGTCTCAGTTGTAACCCTGGGGAAAAGTAATCTTCTTCCAGCAAGTGACTCCCGGATTGGATTTTCGGCGCTAACACGCTGTTGTTCCTCGCTTCACCACTCAGTGTCTCTCTCTCTTCCTTCCTTAAAATTCCTCTTTAGACAAACCGTCCTGTCCGCGCTGTGTCTTCTCTTTAAAGGTGCAGTTTCCCATTTTTGGATGAACCCACAGCAACTAATTTTTAGAGGTACACATTAAGGAGACGCAAACTAACAAAGAGCCAATAGTATCTGTGGCACCTGCTCCACATCTGTATATATATAAAAGTTAATGAATGTATGTGTGTGTGTGTGTGTGTGTGTGTGTGTGTATGTATGTTCCAGCATCACTTCCGAACGGCTGGAGCGATTTTCATGAAACTTGGTACACAGCTGAGACGCCCCTTCGGGATATGTTCATGGGGGAGCAGCCATGGACTTTGCAATACCTCCCCCTGGACGCTAGATGGCCGCCCCCCTGGGTTGGAGCGGTGCCTCGGTTTCTCGCAGGGCTCCATGGGAATTGAAGTTGGGTGCAGCCCTGTTGGGTCCCTCAGGCATCGCCAAGGGGTGCTGTAGCTGGGACTCCTGAGCCATTGTGGGCAATGTTTTTGCCACACCCGGAAGTGCAGCCGGAAATCAGCAATCAAGCACCTGGAGCACTTCCGGGTGGACTATAAAAGGGGCCAGCAGCCACTACTCCAGGAGCCTGAGTCGGGAGGAGGAGGACTACGCTTGCCGGGGGGAGTGGTGGTGCAAAGAAGAGTGTGTTGTGGTGACTTTCTTTTGGGTGTTTTGGTGCTTTGGGACTGTGTTTTGCTTGTGGGACATGGGGAAGACGTGCCCCACAGGTGAAGAAAAATAAAAGTTTATTTGGCTTTGATACATGCCTCTGGTGTGAGTCTATGTAGGGACGGGCGCATATATAGCGCCTTTTGTTACAACATGTTTCTCATTTGTCGACTAAAAATTCTGCAGGGTGAAATCAGCCCTAACCCACCCCCTTCTGGGTAGGGTGCGGGGGTGATCTTGTGGTCTTGTATGCATCTTATCATCCAGTTGGCACTCAGAACGACCACCAGAGGGCGAAGTGGAGGTAACTGCCAGCATTCTTTATGTCTGAGTGCCACCATTTAATTTTGAAATTAAATTGAGTTGGCCGGTTCCGAGTGTCAACTGGTTGATAACATACATACAAGACCGCAAGACAAGCACATTAGTGAGTCTTCATTGTTTGTTAATTTATTTTTATTTTTAAGGTTGTTTTTTTTTAATTATATTTTCTCAAACAATTGAAAAAAAACCAATTTTTGTTGTTTTTCCTCCTGGGCAACGCCTGGTATTTCAGCTATTTTGTGACACAACTGGTCACATTTCGTTTGGTGTTTCCAGTTGGAGCACAGGCAGGTCACAGAGTGGTGTCAGCAGTGGGATTTGAACGCACAACCTCAGGGTTTAAAGTCCAAAGCCTTAACCACTACACCAGCTAAGCAGCATTTGAACAAATTAATAACACGGGAGAGGCGCTGCTGTCCAAACCAATTCAAACAGTGGACAGGTTTAAAAATGAACAGTGGCGTCAGGAGGTGTGGGGGGCTGCAGTGGCTTAAGCCCCTTATCTCTGGTAGTCAGCCCCTCATCTTTCAGACCCAGATATACACAAACAGTTTTGACAAGCCCCTGATCTTCTTGCCCATCGTGTGCCACTCACATTCCCGTTATACAAGTTCTTACTAATTCATTTCTATAATTTAAATGAATTACTGCATTTTAACTCGTATTAATATCCAAAAGGGGAACTTAATTCAGTTCTTTTTCTCCCTTCCTAGGCTCATATTGATTCTGATTTTATGCTCGTATTGGTCATTTGATAATCAATTGCTAATTATTGGATACGACTCTATTGGGTATTCTATCAAAAATATTAAATTGAAGGAAATTGAACAGCAATTAGTGACAACAACAACAACATTTATTTCTATCACACGTTTGTATACAAATAGTGGAGCTCAAAGTGCTACAAGATGAAGAAAGAAAAAATCTAATTAGGCCATACTAAGTAACAGAGAATAAAGTAAGGTCCGACGGGCAGGGAGGACAGCAAAACGGCTGGAGAAAAAAAGAAAACCTGCAGGGGGTCCGAGGCTACGAGACCACCTGGCCAACCCCCCCACTGGGCATTCTACCTAACATCAATGATCTCAATGAGTCCTCATGGCTTTCAGGCATCACGTGGAAGAATTAGATGATGATGGGATGTTCATGCGGACCTCGAGCCTTAAATCCATCAATGTAAGGACTGGATGGCGCCCTGATCAGGTGGTGGGGGCGCAGATCGGCACCACAGAAAATGGGAAAAAGAACAGAAGAGAAAAGTAGGGGTTAGTATACGAGATATGCATATACAGAATATCAGGGTTACACTAAAATGGAGATATGAGGAAGCCATATTAAAATAATGGAGTTTTTAGCCATTTTATAAAGTGCTCCACTGTATCAGCCTGGCGAATTTCTATCGGTATTCCAGATTTTAGGTGCGTAACAGAGGAAGGCCACCTCACCATTTCTTTTAAGTTTAGCTCTTGACAGACTTTCGATTATGACTCATTGTGACAAAACTATTCAATAATCCAAAATGTAATAACTGACTCTTGGATAAAGTAAATAAAAACTGTGAACTGCTCCAACTTCCATATCAGTTAACTTGGTCACAAATTCACCTGAACGTCACGCCGCCCTGACGTCGTCAAACTCGTTTCTCATGCGCTTTGCAAAGACTCCCAGCATTCTGTGTTCGTTTTGCCATTCTGGGGTGTTGAGTGCTGCTTGACGAGGGAACAAAATGACTTGATTAAAACAAATACATAGATGAGTTACAGAAATCCAGTAGCACATTGTTAAAGCAGCTCTACATGAAAATAGCATATTTTCCTGAGGCTGGCATCATGAGGGCATCCAAACGTTGTGCTTGTAACTGAATTCATCGACGAGGACACAAATGGGGGGAAAGCGAAACAAACACTCTGCATTTGGTGACCACATTATGGCTTTAATAAAGAAAAAAAAAAATAAAATGTTATGAAAAACAATTAAGATCAAGGAAAATGTTTTGGAAAACAGTTAAAAGCTAACGCAGACCCTTTCTCGCTGGACAAAGATGAAAGGCGTTAAATGAAGAATGGAGGCAAGGAGATGCTGGAGGAGGATCGCAAACCAAAAAAATATCTCAGAGAAGAAAGCAGAGAAAATAATAAAAAAAAAAAATTAAAAATCACAAACAGTCTGAAGCCACGGGAGAAGATGACTTTCAGATGGGGGCAAAGACACAGAAGAGCGGCCTGATGCGCCATTACCCACCGACCGTGTCAGCAGCGCGGGACTCGCACCCAACTGTAAAATAAATCGGGATGTCGTCACCGTCGTTTAGCTGCTTTAACGATGGCTCGGCTTTACTGCTTCATAAATTAGCGGGTATTGTTGTTTGTCTGTCCCGTAGAAGGGGGTTATGAATCCATGCCTGCTTTTGGCATTATTTGAGAAACGCAGGATAGTGAAGCAGACATGGAAATGCATTAAGTCGCCGGTTTGTCATATTGAAAGAAGGAGAAGGCTGACATCTGAAAGGCACATTCACAGCTAAGCCCATGGGGATCGGTGTGCAAGCAGAATGCAGACTGGCGCATCTTTCAACGGGAATCAGGCAGAGGATAGTCGGTGATCAGACGCCATCTTACAGCGAAAATCCAGAATGAAGCCAGGAAACAAAACGGGAGTCAAATCCAGAGGAGCAATTCAGCGTCGATAGACCAGACAAGACTTCATGGTTGGGGTCTTCTCCGAGTGTGCAGCCATCTTTTATAATGTGGCTTCCTCCAACTGCCACTGTACAACAGTCAAACCATTTAACTGAAATCAAAATGTTTCATTGAGTCCCACTTAATAACAGTCTAAGTAGGCTCCACTAGATCTCCACAGAGGTCTTTTCTGTCCTCTCAGTGGTGTTTTCTAATAGCGAAAGCCTGCTGTACACAAAATGAGGACCCCCTGCAGTGTGTGCAGCCATCCTAAACCATCTTGTGACCCCCACCCCCCACGTCACTTGTCTCTTCATCTTTCTGCCCTCTACATGACTCCACAGGTCACCACAGACCCGCCAACGGTGACACTGGACCCCATTCCATTCACATCTTCTTCAGTCCATCTCTCCCACCTTAGCGTTGTTGATACTAAGACGGTTGGGAGACAAAGTCAGAGAGGCGAGATTGCGTAGATTTGGACATGTCCAGAGGAGAGATGCTGAGTATAATGAGAGAAGGGTACTAAGGATAGAGCTGTGAGATAAGAGGAGGAGAGGAAGGCCTAAGAGAAGATTTATGGATGTGGTGAGAGAGGACATGCAGGTGATGGGGGTAACAGAACAAGATGACGAGGACAGGAAGAGATGGAAGAAGATGATCCGCTGTGGCGACCCCTAATGGGAGCAGCCAAGAGAATTATTATTATTATTATTAGTTAAAGTTAAAGATGCTAAGATTTGCATTGGGTGTGACGAGGATGGACAGGATTAGAAATGAGGACATTAGAGGGTCAGCTCAGGTTGGACGGTTGGGAGACAAAGTCAGAGAGGCGAGATTGCGTAGATTTGGACATGTGCAGAGGAGAGATGTGCTAGGTACAATGAGAGAAGGGTGCTAAGGATAGAGCTGTGAGATAAGAGGAGGAGAGGAAGGCCTAAGAGAAGGTTTATGGATGTGGTCAAAGAGGACATGCAGGTGATGGGGGTAACAGAACAAGCTGAAGAGGACAGAAAGATATGGAAGAAGATGATCTGCTGTGGCGACCGCTAACGGGAGCAGCCGAAAGAAGAAGATGTTTAACTCTTTCAGGGCTAATTATTTTTGTCATTTTCTCCCAGGTCTGAATATTTTTCCCAAATAACTCAGTTTCCTAAAAAGCATACAAAGCAAACATTATATGCCTTTAACATTAAACATTAGCTTTCTAAGATCACACTGCTTACATACTTACTACACACCTGTTTGCCTAACCATTTATATTCTGAGGGGCACTTTCTGG
Source organism: Erpetoichthys calabaricus (assembly GCF_900747795.2). NCBI lineage: Eukaryota > Metazoa > Chordata > Cladistia > Polypteriformes > Polypteridae > Erpetoichthys > Erpetoichthys calabaricus. The sequence continues at coordinate 141,612,245 of NC_041406.2, forward strand.
AAAAGATACAGCTACCTGCCTCTCGTTTTTGATTTCCAGATCACTTGCATCAAAATCAGAGTTTGAAAAGTCAGAGTCCGATTCAGCAATCAAGTCAAGTTGGGGAGCAGGCACCGGTACAGCGCGTTGCCACACTCACTACACAACGAAACAACTCGGGATCCCGATTTGCAACCCCCCCAGGCAGACCTGCGCTCCAGTCTCACCCTCCAGAAATGACCCTCTATCTGCCGCAGCCAGATATTACGTGGACGACCCCTTGGCCTGGTCCGGCCACTCGGGTCCCCAACAATGAGGATCTTACGAGCTGGATCACCCTCTGGGAAGCGCGTCACATGGCCATAGTGCCGTAACTGACTTTCCCTCACAATGCAAGTCATGTGCCTCATTCGAGACTCCATGAGCAACACAAAGTCAAACCAATGGTACCCAAAGATTTTCCGGAGAGACACAGTACCAAAGGAGTCCAGTCTTCATCTCAGGTCACTGGATAGCGTCCATGTCTCGCAACCATATAGCAAGACAGGAAGCACCAGGACTCTAAAGACTTGGACCTTTGTCCTTTTGCATAGATATTGGGAGCGAGTTATTGCCAGGATTCAGCAATAATATGCAAAAAGAAAAAACATTAATAATGCCCACAGAGTATTTTGCTTTGCACATTCACTTTGCTGTTTTGCCCGACGTCAATGCCATTCTAGCCGTTGTTTAATTTACGCTCCTCACACACACACAAGGATTCGATGTCAAGTCAATGAGTCTAACAGTCCTCCTAGCAAAGAGGGTCTACCCGTAACGTGATGGTGAGTTTTGTCGACGTCTACAGCTGATTATTACCCTCTGTCCCTGGAAGTCAACTAAAGTCAACATCCAACCTCAACCCCTGCTGTCGACAAAAGTCCACATCAGCCCTAATGTGTCTGTTAATATGTTAATATACCTTTTTTTTCCCATTTCTTCGATACTGTTCATAGTATTCCAGTTTGGGACTTGTGGTGGTGAGTGGGTTAAATAGGATGAGTGTTGGTCACGGAACTCCAAAAGATTTTCCATCTATCCATTGGGATCCAACCCACTATATCCTAACCACAGGGTCATGGGGGTCTGCTGGAGCCATTCCCAGCCAACACAGGGCACAAGGCAGGGAACAAACCCTGGGCAGGGTGCCAGCCCACCGCAGCCAAAAGATTTTAATAAAGTAAATGAAATACTACTGCTACTGGTATAGCGGTGTTCTGATCTGCTCTGGGATGAGTTGTTCTCCCGGGGTGGCGATACAAATGTCGTGAGTTGCCTTGGATTAAGGCATCAGCCCAATAAGTAAATGTAAAGGTTGATAACGCGTCTCTGAAACACAAACGTTTTTGTAACCTCTCTGGAGCACTGTTGGTTCCTTATAATAGTAATCTGCAGATAATATTATTCCGTCAATTCTGTCTTTTATATGCTTACACAATTGTTATCACGTCTGTCCATTGATTTCCAGAGCAGTGACTTTTTAACTTCTCGTTTACAAAGTATAAGGAAAGTATTGTAATCGTCCAAAAAAATCGACCTCGAGATTTTGATGAATCGTTTTAGACATCCCTGAGTCCGAAAATACCATTTATGGAATTATGTGTGTGTGTGTGTGTGTAAACACGATAACTTGAGTCCACTTTCACTTCGGTCACCCAAATTTTGCATACAAATATTCGGTACAAAACACAGATTTCCATCAACTTTCGGGCTATTTCTGCTAACCGGAAGTGGTACTTTACCTTTTATTTATGTAGCTGCAGAGTCCGATTTATTCAACTTTACTTTTTTAATAATTGTTCAATATATTATTAATTTGATTTGATTTGTTGTTGATGGTTCTTTAATGTACGTAATATAAAAATATAATCATTGTCTTACCGTTTACTCCTCGAATATCCATTGCCATATCTGAGTATACGAGAGAGTCTAAGGGAGACCACTGGTGGATTTTTTTGTCCTGCATTAGTGAACTTCCTTAAAGCACCAGGAGAGGGCGCTGCTGTGTGAGCTGTTTGTGCCCGCGCCTTCTGCCTGCCATCTGACTCACATGCATTGGGCATTCGAGTGTTCCACCAGACGGGTAAAAGAGGAAAATATACAAAATACGTACAAGTTCAAGCAACGGCTCCCAAGGTAAACTGAAAGAGTAAATTTCCTCCTAGTTGAAGTTGCACCAAACGTTTCTCCATTTTAAGATGGACGGGTTCACAGATTCACTGATGGTCTTCATGGGAAGTTTTGAAATTTTAAAAGTCTGTACAGTAAGATCTGTTTGAGACATCAGAGCAAAAACTGAAGTGTCTCAACAAATTTAATCGTGCCATGTCTCAAAAAAAAAAGTGGTCCACATTGGGGCTGAGTTGATTCATGCCAGCAGACAGACAGACAGACAGAATAGGTGCTTTGCACATTATATACAGTATATATAAATGAAACCCATTAAAAAAGTGAAATATAACATTAAATATTCAGAACCTTTATTCAGGACGTCATTGAAGCACCACTGGCAGCTATTCCTATCCTGGAGTCTTCTTGGGTGTGACGTGACAAACTTCTCACAACTGGATCTGCGGATTTTCTGTCACTGTTCTCTGCTTGGTTGGATGGAAACCATCAGTAGACAGCTAACCTTGGGTCTCTCCATAGACGTTTGATTCTTTCTGGGTCACTCAGAAACATCAATAGAGTTGTCTTTTAGTCACTTGTGTGTTGTCTTAGCTTTGCTCCAGGCGAGAATGGCTGCCAAAGGGGCTTCAAGTAACTACTAAATAAAGGGACTGAATAATTGTCTTATATATAAATGTCTACATGTGGAAGGGTGTGTGCCTGTCCAGCCCAGAAGTGAGAAGTGGAATCGGGCTAAGGGCTCACCTCTGAGGATCCATAAAACTCGCTTAGCCACTAATAACACAAGTGAGGTGAACGCATCGGCAAAACAGAACCTCTGAAGAAAGATAAAGTCGCTTAGCTGCTAATACACAAGTGAGGTGAACACGTCAGCAAAACAAAACCTCCGAAGAAAGAGACACTCGCTTAGCTGCTAATACATAAGCGAGGCAAACACATCGGCAAAACGAAACCTCCGAAGAAAGATAAAGTCGCTTAGCCACTGATACACAAGTGAGGTGAACGCATCGGCAAAACGAAACCTCCAAAGAAAGAGACACTCGCTTAGCCGCTAATACACAAGTGAGGTGAAGATGTCAGCAAAACGAAACCTCCGAAGAAAGAGACACTCGCTTAGCCACTAATACACAAGTGAGGCGAACACATCGCAAAACAAAACCTTCGAAGAAAGAGACACTCGCTTAGCCGCTAATACATAAACGAGGCAAACACATCAGCAAAATGAAACTTCCGAAGAAAGAGACACTCGCTTAGCCACTAATACACAAGTGAGGCGAACACATCGCAAAACAAAACCTTCGAAGAAAGAGACACTCGCTTAGCCGCTAATACATAAACGAGGCAAACACATCAGCAAAATGAAACTTCCGAAGAAAGAGACACTCGCTTAGCCACTAATACACAAGTGAGGCGAACACATCGCAAAACAAAACCTTCGAAGAAAGAGACACTCGCTTAGCCGCTAATACACAAGTGAGGTGAACACGTCAGCAAAACGAAACCACTGAAGAAAGAGACACTCGCTTAGCCGCTAATACATAAACGAGGTGAACACATCGGCAAAATGAAACTTCCGAAGAAAAAGACACTCGCTTAGCTGCTAATACATAAGCGAGGCGAACGCATCGGCAAAATGAAACCTCCGGAGAAAGAGACACTCGCTTAGCTGCTAATACACAAGTGAGGTGAACACATCGCAAAACAAAACCTCCGAAGAAAGAGACATTCGCTTAGCCGCTAATAAACAAGTGAGGTGAACACATCGGCAAAACGAAACCTCCAAAGAAAGACACTCGCTTAGCCGCTAATACACAAGAGAGGCGAACACATTGGCAAAACGAAACCTCCGAAGAAAGATAAAATGGCTTAGCCGCTAATACACAAGTGAGGTGAACACATCGCAAAACAAAACCTCTGAAGAAAGATAAAATCGCTTAGCCGCTAATACACAAGTGAGGTGAACACGTCAGCAAAACAAAACCTCCGAAGAAAGAGACACTCGCTTAGCTGCTAATACATAAGCGAGGCAAACATATCGGCAAAACGAAACCTCCGAAGAAAGATAAAGTCGCTTAGCCGCTAATACACAAGTGAGGTGAACACGTCAGCAAAACGAAACCACTGAAGAAAGAGACACTCGCTTAGCCGCTAATACATAAACGAGGTGAACACATCGGCAAAATGAAACTTCCGAAGAAAAAGACACTCGCTTAGCTGCTAATACATAAGTGAGGCGAACGCATCGGCAAAATGAAACCTCCGGAGAAAGAGACACTCGCTTAGCTGCTAATACACAAGTGAGGTGAACACATCGCAAAACAAAACCTCCGAAGAAAGATAAAGTCGCTTAGCCGCTAATACACAAGTGAGGTGAACGCATCGGCAAAATGAAACCTCCGAAGAAAGACACTCGCTTAGCCGCTAATACCCAAGAGAGGCGAACACATTGGCAAAACGAAACCTCCGAAGAAAGATAAAATGGCTTAGCCGCTAATACACAAGTGAGGTGAACACGTCAGCAAAACGAAACCACTGAAGAAAGAGACACTCGCTTAGCCGCTAATAAACAAGTGAGGTGAACACATCGGCAAAACAAAACCTCCAAAGAAAGACACTCGCTTAGCCGCTAATACCCAAGAGAGGCGAACACATTGGCAAAACGAAACCTCCGAAGAAAGATAAAATGGCTTAGCCGCTAATACACAAGTGAGGTGAACACGTCAGCAAAACAAAACCACTGAAGAAAGAGACACTCGCTTAGCCGCTAATACATAAACGAGGCGAACGCATCGGCAAAATGAAACCTCCGGAGAAAGAGACACTTGCTTAGCTGCTAATACACAAGTGAGGTGAACACATCGCAAAACAAAACCTCCGAAGAAAGATAAAGTCGCTTAGCCGCTAATACACAAGTGAGGTGAACGCATCGGCAAAATGAAACCTCCGAAGAAAGAGACATTCGCTTAGCCGCTAATAAACAAGTGAGGTGAACACATCGCAAAACAAAACCTCCGAAGAAAGACACTCGCTTGCCGCTAATACACAAGAGAGGCGAACACATTGGCAAAACGAAACCTCCGAAGAATGATAAAATGGCTTAGCCGCTAATACACAAGTGAGGTGAACACATCGCAAAACAAAACCTCTGAAGAAAGATAAAATCGCTTAGCCGCTAATACACAAGTGAGGTGAACACGTCAGCAAAACAAAACCTCCGAAGAAAGAGACACTCGCTTAGCTGCTAATACATAAGCGAGGCAAACACATCGGCAAAACGAAACCTCCGAAGAAAGATAAAGTCGCTTAGCCACTGATACACAAGTGAGGTGAACGCATCGGCAAAACGAAACCTCCAAAGAAAGAGACACTCGCTTAGCCGCTAATACACAAGTGAGGTGAAGATGTCAGCAAAACGAAACCTCCGAAGAAAGAGACACTCACTTAGCCACTAATACACAAGTGAGGCGAACACATCGCAAAACAAAACCTTCGAAGAAAGAGACACTCGCTTAGCCGCTAATACATAAACGAGGTGAACACATCGGCAAAATGAAACTTCCGAAGAAAAAGACACTCGCTTAGCCGCTAATACATAAACGAGGCGAACACATCAGCAAAATGAAACTTCCGAAGAAAGAGACACTCGCTTAGCCACTAATACACAAGTGAGGCGAACACATCGCAAAACAAAACCTTCGAAGAAAGAGACACTCGCTTAGCTGCTAATACATAAGCGAGGCAAACACATCGGCAAAACGAAACCTCCGAAGAAAGATAAAATCGCTTAGCCGCTAATACACAAGTGAGGTGAACACGTCAGCAAAACAAAACCTCCGAAGAAAGAGACACTCGCTTAGCTGCTAATACATAAGCGAGGCAAACACATCGGCAAAACGAAACCTCCGAAGAAAGATAAAGTCGCTTAGCCACTGATACACAAGTGAGGTGAACGCATCGGCAAAACGAAACCTCCAAAGAAAGAGACACTCGCTTAGCCGCTAATACACAAGTGAGGTGAAGATGTCAGCAAAACGAAACCTCCGAAGAAAGAGACACTCGCTTAGCCACTAATACACAAGTGAGGCGAACACATCGCAAAACAAAACCTTCGAAGAAAGAGACACTCGCTTAGCCGCTAATACATAAACGAGGTGAACACATTGGCAAAATGAAACTTCCGAAGAAAAAGACACTCGCTTAGCCGCTAATACATAAGCGAGGCGAACACATCAGCAAAACGAAACCTCCGAAGAAAGAGACACTCGCTTAGCCGCTAATACATAAACGAGGCGAACACATCAGCAAAATGAAACTTCCGAAGAAAGAGACACTCGCTTAGCTGCTAATACACAAGTGAGGCGAACACATCGCAAAACAAAACCTTCGAAGAAAGAGACACTCGCTTAGCCGCTAATACATAAACGAGGTGAACACATCGGCAAAATGAAACTTCCGAAGAAAAAGACACTCGCTTAGCCGCTAATACATAAGCGAGGCGAACACATCAGCAAAACGAAACCTCCGAAGAAAGAGACACTCGCTTAGCCGCTAATACATAAACGAGGTGAACACATCGGCAAAATGAAACTTCCGAAGAAAAAGACACTCGCTTAGCCGCTAATACATAAACGAGGCGAACACATCAGCAAAATGAAACTTCCGAAGAAAGAGACACTCGCTTAGCCACTAATACACAAGTGAGGCGAACACATCACAAAACAAAACCTTCGAAGAAAGAGACACTCGCTTAGCCGCTAATACACAAGTGAGGTGAACACGTCAGCAAAACGAAACCACTGAAGAAAGAGACACTCGCTTAGCCGCTAATACATAAACGAGGTGAACACATCAGCAAAATGAAACTTCCGAAGAAAGAGACACTCGCTTAGCCACTAATACACAAGTGAGGCGAACACGTCAGCAAAACGAAACCACTGAAGAAAGAGACACTCGCTTAGCCGCTAATACATAAACGAGGTGAACACATCGGCAAAATGAAACTTCCGAAGAAAAAGACACTCGCTTAGCCGCTAATACATAAGCGAGGCGAACACATCAGCAAAATGAAACTTCCGAAGAAAGAGACACTCGCTTAGCCACTAATACACAAGTGAGGCGAACACATCACAAAACAAAACCTTCGAAGAAAGAGACACTCGCTTAGCCGCTAATACACAAGTGAGGTGAACACGTCAGCAAAACGAAACCACTGAAGAAAGAGACACTCGCTTAGCCGCTAATACATAAACGAGGTGAACACATCGGCAAAATGAAACTTCCGAAGAAAAAGACACTCGCTTAGCCGCTAATACATAAGCGAGGCGAACGCATCGGCAAAATGAAACCTCCGGAGAAAGAGACACTCGCTTAGCTGCTAATACACAAGTGAGGTGAACACATCGCAAAACAAAACCTCCGAAGAAAGATAAAGTCGCTTAGCCGCTAATACACAAGTGAGGTGAACGCATCGGCAAAATGAAACCTCCGAAGAAAGAGACACTCGCTTAGCCGCTAATAAACAAGTGAGGTGAACACATCGGCAAAACGAAACCTCCAAAGAAAGACACTCGCTTAGCCGCTAATACACAAGAGAGGCGAACACATTGGCAAAACGAAACCTCCGAAGAAAGATAAAATGGCTCAGCCGCTAATACACAAGCGAGGCGAATGCATCAGCAAAATGAAATCTCTGAAGAAAGATAAAGTCGCTTAACCACTAACATCGGGAAAATGATATCCCTTTTACTTTTCCTCCTGCCGCTAATACACAAGCGAGGTGAGTACGTCAGCAAAACAAAACCTCCTAGGAGAGAGAGAGGCGCCCAGAGGAGTTCCTTTCAATTTCCTGACTTCTCTACATTCTGACAATTTCAATAGTTTCTAGGACCCCAGGCTTTTTACAGCATGGGCTTACACAGCTAATGTAATATAATAGTTCATTTTTTTTATTTTTATTTTTAATAAATTCACAGAAAAAAGAACCCTAAAATCCTGTTTTTGCTTTGTCTTTCTGGGGCACTGAGTGTTGTTTGATGAGGGGAAACAAATGAATGGAGTTGATTTTAGCAGAAGGTAACAACATAGCTAAATGTGTGAAAGGTGACGCGGTTTCTAAATGTTCTCAATCTACCGTAGATCATTCATTCATTCTGCATAATCAACATGGACTTAAATAAACTCTTTGGAAACTTGGATTGTATGATTACATTGAACAGGAATTTCCTTCACCAACCAGCTGGAATATCTTTGGTGGCATCACAACTATCAATTATATTCAGCCAAATCGCAGAAGAATAAAACAGCTTTGAAGCAGCAAAGCAATACACTGCAAGAAATAGCAAACAGGCCGAGCTAATTTTGTCACTGGAAAGGCAGCAGAGTTAATTCTAATTTGCTAAGAATGATCATCGCAATAATAATCAGAGCGATTACTTGCAGGAAAAGGGGAAGACGAGGGTTAGATGAGCCGTCTGAAAAAGCTCTCGGCACATCAGAAAGGTGGCGTGTGTGTCTGTTTAGTGGAATGTCCTGTCCAAGTCCACTCTGACTTTTCTCTATCCTTTTTGTTTCTGCCTCAGCAGGTTTGTTTCATTTTTGAGAAGTTTTGATGCAAGTGTCTACACAGTGGCGTTGCTTGCTTGCCGAAGGCCCCTGTGCAGCGCCGTGGGGTAGGACCCTCCTGTCTGGCTGGGCAGTGGCGTCCGTGGCCGCATCACTATCAGATCAAATGTGCCGGTAGTAGTTGAAGGGAGCAGAACTTGCTAGGGATGGCGATGGCCGCTGGTGACAAACAAACCACTTCCCTAAATGGAATTTGTAATAACTTTTTTAATCGCTTTATTACAGCCACTCTAAGTTAACAACAATAAAATAAATTGTGGGAATGAAAGGTGGGAGGTGTGGGTAGTAGTAGTCGTACATAAATATACAGTCATATGAAAACGTTTGGGACCCCGTCTCAGCCTGCATAATAATTGACTCTCCTTTCAACAATAAAGATAACAGTGGTAGGTCTTTCATTTCCTAGGAACATCGGAGTACTGCGGTGTTTTCCGAACAAAGATTTTTAGTGACGCAGGGTGGCCATAAATCCACATACAGTCCTCATGTACACAGGCAGACGGCAAACTATCCAGACCCCAACCAAGAAACAATCCAGGACAAAAATGAATAAGCACAGGTAACCCAACAGAATGCAGACAGACAGACAGACAGGAGAAACACAAAATACAAAATACCTTTCTTCCTTTTGACCTCCTTTGACCCCAACAGCCCCTGCACTCTCAGCAGAAGACCAATCAGAGCCACTGCAGGGACTGCTGGGATTTGCAGTTTCCAACACTAGTAGCAATGCTACAAACCTTTTCTTAGGCCTTCCTCTCCTCCTCTTATCTCACAGCTCTATCCTTAGCACCCTTCTCTCATCATACTCAGCATCTCTCCTCTGCACATGTCCAAACCAACGCAATCTCGCCTCTCTGACTCCCAACCGTCCCACCTGAGCTGACCCTCTAATGTCCCCATTTCTAATCCTGTCCATCCTTGGCACACCCAGTGCAAATCTTAACATCTTTAACTCTGCCACCTCCAGCTCTGTCTCCTGTGCCACCGTCTCGAGCCCATGTGACATAGCTGGTCTCACTACCGTCCTGTAGACCTTCCCTTTCACTCTTGCTGATACCCGTCTGTCAGTTTTGTCACGGAAAACTCTGAACAATGTTTGACACGTCAAGTTGTCTGGCACACTCATTTTCAGTCGTGAGTACAGCTGAGCCACTAAGTCCGTCTTGCGACGTGGTGCTCCTGAGGTCACTTCTGATGAGTTTTTAACTTGGAAGACGATCGTCCACATGCCGCAACAGTCATTGGCGTAGTCAGCAGTAACATGTAAGACGTCACTGAAAGTAGACGACAGTCCACAGTGATCTATCAGCAACAGTTCAGCTACTTTGAAAACAGTAGACTTGGTTGACAGGATGGATTGAAAACATACATGAAATGACAACAATTGAGGGCAAAACATGTCGGTGCTGTAGCGTTCAACGATAAGATCGGCAGCAGCGTACATCGAGGTCAGAGTTGATGGTAACAAGACATTGAACGTTGAAGCCACTGCATCGAATCTGTGAAACCGTTGTTTTAGTTAACTTTTTAAAATTAAAAAAAAAATTGCCCCCTGCTCGCTTCGCATGCCCACCCCCTCCCCCGCACTATGTGCCAGCCACTTCACGTCTCTGCCACTCGCGTTGTGAAGCGGGAGGCTGAACGCACACTAAGGAGATGTGGTCGGATCAGCTGCTGGCTTGCTGCGTGTTCTGCTCGGCAATCATTTAGAAGCCTGTACAGCAGCTGTCCTTTTGTCTCACTGCCTCATCTCGCGGGACGTTAAAGTGTCTCCGAGAAAATCACGTCTCGTCTCCTTCCAAGCCTTCCAAGTTTATTTTTTTATAATAGAGAGACCTATACGGCCCTGAGTGGGCCCCCCAAGCTCGTAGGCCTTTGTACTTGATCTGCACAATCCATTGCTACGGCATAGTATGTACACCCACACTCAACCATGAGGTCCTTCTTGTCACCCTCTCTGACCGTAGTGTCACTCTCTCTCTCTCTCTCTGGTCCCAAGCTTTTAGCTGGAGGAGGCGGTTGGTCATACAAACCAGTACACTGCTGTGGGTGCCATAGGATTGCGGACTCGCTTCATGATCCCTTTCCATGCTTTCTGGTCTATGGCGATCTGGGCCTTCCCAATGACGCTGTAGAGCTCTTGGGGTCTCGATTAAAAGATCAAACCTTCTTACATCCCGACACAACTTCCCTTTGGTACCGAAGTAGAGAAGAAGAGTTTGCAGGATTTTTCAAGAAAGATGGATCCTTGGCTTACTGCACTGACGTTAAGTGTCCCTGTGCCTACACTTGGCAGAGATGACAATACAGAAGAATGGAGGCTACTTATAGACTCATCTACAAGAAGCTTTAAAGGAGGTCTTCTTCATAACGGTAATAAATACCTGCTGCTCATTCTGTGCGATTGAAAGAAACGAGAACTTCATGAAAAAAATCTTCTTGAGAAATCAACTACAGCGAGCACTGCTGGTTCATATGTGAGACCTGAACATTCTGTGTACCTTAATGGGCCAGCAGTTTGGGCATTCAAAATTGCAATGAGAGTGGGACAGCTGAGCCAAAAATTCCCAGTGGGTTCAGAAGGAATGGCCAGTTAGTAAAAAGCTAGAGCTTGGTGCCAAAAACATCATCAGATGTCACGTTGTGGATCCAGATAAAGTGCTGCCACCACCTCCTCAACTGATGCCCTATAAAAGATGGAGTCTGCTTTATGGATTTGGGGACAAGCTGCCCAGGGTTGTCTCAGGCTAAATTGAAAGAGGGAAAAGCAAAGCAAAGCCAGCAATCTGGTGGACCGGAGCTGAGGCAGTGCCAGCGTCGTCTGGCGATCAGGGGTCAGAGTCAAATGTAAAAAGACATTTACATTTGTGGCGACGATTTATCTGGACCACTTTTAACACGTCAGCAGTGGAGGCAAAAATACATTAGAACCTGATTTACCAAAGTGGCAAACGCTTCATCACAAATCCAATAATTTACGTTTAGGTGCCAGGGTGGCATGGTGGCACAGTGGCTACATTGAAAGAGGGAATCTTTGCAAGACCTGATATTAGAAAACTGAGTTCTGCTGCAAAAAATCTGATGGTGCGATATGCGAATGAGCCAGAATGAGAGGTTGGGGTATCGTCCAAGGAAGTCATTTCTGAGGTTTTAGGGAACAATGAGAATCCAAGTTTATAAAGAAATTCTGAAAAATTATTTAGTTAAGTTTAAGGAATTGGAACGCAAGATGAGTCTCAAAGTTCACTTCTAGGATCCTCATTGGGAATCACTCTCTGAAAATCTTGGAGCAGTGAATGAAGAGCAGGGTGAACAATTCCATCAAGGGATGAAGGACATGAAAAGAAGGGACCAGGGACATCGGGATGATGTTGGGACTACTGCTGGATGATTCAAAGGGACGCACCAGAAAAATATGACCAACGACGGGCCGGCAAATGAGAAGAAATGAAGAAGTGACCAAAAAAAATGAGAGGAGTTCTATCAGGTAAGGTCAGGTCAGGTTGGGGGGCAGGCACTGGTACAGAGCTTTGCCACACCCACCACATGACAAAACAGCTCGGGATCCCAGTTGGCAAGGGGGGGACCCTCCAGAAATGACCATCTATCTGCCACAGCCAGGTGTTAACGTGGGCGTCCCCTTGGCCTGGTCCTCAACAATGAGGGTCCTGCCCTCGGGTAATCGCGCCACATGGCCGTCGTGCCGTAACTGACGCTCCCTCACAATGCAGGTCATGTGCCTCATTTGGGACCACGTGAGCAATACAAAGTCAGACCGGCGGTACCCAAGGACTCTCCGTAGAGACACACACAAAGGAGTCCAGTCTTCAGAAGTTCTACGCAAGTCAATAATTACGGTTTTCTTTACATGTGTGTTAAAAACTATTAGACTGAATGAATATTTTCATGATACATTAATTTAGAATAATATCGTAAACATGAATGGTGTAATTTCTTCATGATTTAGTTTTGTGTACTTACATGTGACGTGATGAAAGTTTTCTAATTAAGTTTTTCATTGTCTTCATGAATGCATATAACAACAGCGATTCACAATTAAAGCAATTTTCTTGGAGTTTCATATCACAGACCTCTGATATGAATTTATTACTGTAGTAACGGGTGAACTCATCAACGAATGAAATTAAAAGAAATTTTCTCCTCCAAACTTTTTGTCGCTTAGGCTGCTCTCCTCAAAACAGCTGTTAAGAGGCCCCGTGTGTTTAAGTTTTAATTAATGGGGACAATCATTGCTTTATCTTTATTTTTTTGTGCTCTTAAAACCATTTTGAATGCGATTCTTATAGAAATGAACACAGGATGATAAAATCACCCTTCACGCAACTTTGTACTTTTTCCAATGAGGAGAGTTAATGTTCCAAATACTGCGGATTGTTCTTGAAGGTTAGAGTTAGGACGAGTTTACAGACAAGCGTAAAGCTACGATTGAAGCACATCGTTATTCAGTCCCCGGGAATGTAAGAGTATCAGTCTCAGCAGGCGCCAATTAAACAATAATTGTACACTTAAAAGCCATCCATTTTAATTAGAGGGAAAGCAAAGCCGGCAATCTGGTGGATCGGAGCTGAGGCAGTGCCAGCGTCGTCTGGTGATCAGGGGTCAGAGTTTAATGTAATACGACATTTACATTTATGACGGTGATTTATTTGGACGACTTTTAATATGCTAGCCTTGGAGCCAAAAGTGCATCAGCACCTGATTTACCAAAGTGGTAAACGCTTCTTCACAAATGCAATTATTTACATTTAGATGCCAGGGTGGCATGGTGGCAGAAGGGCTAAATTGAAAGTGAGAATCCTTGCTGGACCTGATATAAGAAAACTGATTTCTGCTGCAAAAAATTGATGGTGTGATGAATGAGCTGGAATGAGAGGTTGGGATATCGTCCAAAGAAGTCATTTCTAAGGTTTTAAGGAATAATGAGAATCCAAGTTATTAAGAAATTCTGAAAAATGAATTAGTTAAGTTTAAGGAACTGGGATGCAACATGAGTCTCAAAGTTCACTTTTAGGATCCTCATTTGGGAATTGCTCTCTGAAACTCTGGTTTGAGGCTCAGTAGTGCCCCTTGTGATTACAATATATACTGTATATATCCACCTTAATAAAAGAAAGAGTGTCAGTGTGTCTCTGTCATTCCAAGAAATGGCGCATCACATACATTTGTAGCAATGAAATGCATTGGATTTGTTGTCCGAACAGATGGCACATCACAAACACTACTTGTATGTATCCCATACCAAATGGTATATAATAGAGACACATGCATTGGATTTGTCATTCCAACAGATGGCACATCACAAACGCTACTTTTATGCATCCCATACCAAAGGGTATGTAACAGAGACACATGCATTGCATTTGTCATTCCAACAGATGGCACATCACAAACGATACTTTTATGCATCCCATACCAAAAATGTATATACTAGAGTCACATGCATTGCATTTGTCATTCCAACAGATGGCACATCACAAACACTATTTTTATGCATCCCATACGAAATGACATATAATAGAGACACGTGCATTGCATTTGTCATTCCAACAGATGGCACATCACAAACACTATTTGTATGCATCCCATACGAAATGACATATAATAGAGACACGTGCATTGCATTTGTCATTCCAACAGATGGCACATCACAAACACTATTTTCATGCATCCCAAACCAAATGGCATATAATAGAGACAGATGCATTGCATTTGTCATTCCAACAGATGGCCCATCAAGAATATTTGTGCATGGGGGATATCTTAAGAGCTCTGGTGATTGTAATTACTCTCCAAACCAGGGGCTGGCGCTGTGTTATAATGCCTTCTCTCTTCCTCCCACTGCAGGATGTAACATTGACAGCCATTCCTGCCACTGACATCACTTCCATTGCTCATCCTCCTGGACCCGCGCTTTCCTGACCAGAACCCATATGATCAGAAGTTCGGCCATTTTGAGGCAGTTCAGTTCTGGGCTCGTCTCTGAAAAGACGTTATACACAATTTGCTCCATGTTTTTCACCGTAATTTTCTTTCAGTTGTATGGGGTCATCAGGGTGGTGCCCCAACCCTTTGAAGTTGTTTTAATAATAATAATAATAATAATAATAATAATAATAATAATAATAATAATACATTTTATGTATATAGCATGCTCAAGGCTCCCATGCCTTTGTCTCCTTTTTACAATACATATATATACATATATATATACTGTATATATACTGTATATATATATATATATGTGTGTGTGTGTGTGTTACACTTTATAAGTATTATTATAATTATTATTATGATCTTTGTGATAAAGCCTTAGCATTAGTATCAGAAAACTAGGAAATGTCACCGAGAGTGCTGTTTTATAGCCCGAGGTGCCGTAAAATTGTGACGTCAGACGTGGCCCCCTCCTCCCAGCTTGAAGTCAGGGTAGGACACTTCATGACAGGTTCTCATGTCCAAGTCTGAGGTATCCTAGTCCGACTTTTAGTGCAATTCCTAGGTGAAATTGTGATAAATACGGGCCCTGGTCCCGCTACCTCTGACTGGGCATACGACGGAGCACAGAGCCGATGGTGGCCCCGCTTTTAAGACATGACGGTAAACTTGAACGTGACGCGTCTCCACTTCACCCCATGTATTTGCTTATAAAACCTCCTGAAATACAAAGCTGATTTCAAAGGACGCTTTCACAAAATGGTCATCGCGTGTTGTCAACTGAAGTTTTAAAATGAGAGATTCCAGTTTGGAGACGTGATTCCTTTAATGTCACAGTCATTCCACATTTTCCTTTTGTGGGTTATTTTAAGCAGCTAAGATAAGATCGCTTTTCCTTGAATATCATAAATATTGCTAAATATTTAAAGAACTGCCATTTGTTTTCTATTTGATGCAGGCCTTTTTTCTATTACACACTGAATGTTGCTTTTGCTTCAATATATTTTTCCTATTCTCAATAGAAAGTTTTTATTATGTCTGTAAAATATAACGAAGTAAATAAATTTGGTGAAATGTGAGACTGTGCAGTAACTGATCCGTTAACTAACCCAAACCCAAACCCTAACCCTCGCCTTCAGGCAGGACCTCACCCAGAAAGACAAACGTCCCTAAATTACCAAGGCTAGACATTCTGAAGCTGCACATGCGCTACACTGAATGGATCAACGTGTCTCTACCTGGCACTGAGATTCATGGGTAAGTCTTTGAACCCCATTCATGATGGGGACCTGCCTTTGGGGAGCCTCTTGCATCCGGATCGTCGATTCTGTAGCTGAGGTGAGCCACGCAAATGAGGACACACACATGCAGCAAGGGGTAGGTACCTAAGTGAATCGTGTCCAAACTAAAGTGCAGTGCTCCAGCCACTATAAATAAATCCAATGAAACAAAGTGCTGGAGGAGGTTAAAATCAATCTGATAAATTCCAATTAAAGTGAGGTAAAGAACGTAAGCTGGTGCAGCCCCCCCTCGGTGCCTCCCTTTAAACAATGCTAGACGGGACCTCACAGCCCAAGGAGACACCTAAGTGACAGTTCAGCCAACCTTCTGCACCAAGTTCAGGTCCCTGAAGCCCATGGCTCCCATCAGGGCACCATGCTGAACCCTAACCTTGGGCCCCTGCGGTTGTCTGTGGCCCCCAGGAGGGCCCC
This sequence comes from Erpetoichthys calabaricus, assembly GCF_900747795.2. Classification (NCBI taxonomy): domain Eukaryota; kingdom Metazoa; phylum Chordata; class Cladistia; order Polypteriformes; family Polypteridae; genus Erpetoichthys; species Erpetoichthys calabaricus. The sequence continues at coordinate 141,628,681 of NC_041406.2, forward strand.
ACGCCAAGCCTCTGACGCCCGCTGCCAGGCTCGGGTCCCTGCGGTCCATGGCTCCTCTGCAGGATGTCACACTGAGCCTTTTATTACACCTGCAGCTCCCGCTGCCTCTCCCTGGGACTTTGCACAACGAGTCACTCCCTTGAGCACCGCGTCACTCCAACTTCCAGAGCCTTTCAGCCCCCTTTACTCCATGCTGGCTCCTTTCATATCCCCTGATCAAATTGGGTACAGGTATGATGAGTCACCTCCTGCAAGGCACAATTGAAGTCCCCAACTGCCCCCTTCACACGTGTATGTGGTGCGATTAGCTAGCCCCTAAATTAAACACGGACCGAAACGCACCCGCACACACCCGTGCCCGATCGGTGCCTGCACTTTTTGGGGCGCAATTACTTATTCAAACATTTGCCCAACACCACGGACCACCTATGACAGGACCAGGGCTTGCCGTTGTTCCCTACGGGTGAGGAATTCCCAGAAGGTTTGTGTCGTAAGCTCCTCCTGCCGCATGTACAACCCCCCCTGTCGCTACTTCTGATTGGGCGGTTTGGGGAGGTCCTTAGATGGGCCCCACTGATGTCACTCATGGCCTCTAGTAGAACATCTAGACGATGATTAAAAATAAAAGTCATAAGAAGGTCTCCATAGCTGAACCTGCGAATGATCATTACTCAGCCTCAAGGGGTGAGAGTAGAGGGCCCAATCCCCCCGTTCCTCACACCGAGCCGGCCTCCCACCGGAACCTAAACCTAGT